>NW_019214807.1:0-54100 GCF_002532875.2 Varroa jacobsoni
AAATGAATAAGCATTACCAATTATAACAAAATTTATTTTAGGTTTTACGTAGATTGAGACACGTATTCTGAGCAGATCGGTCAGTTTCTTGATCAATTCGTGCAGTCTATCGTCTTTAAAGCAGAAATGAACGATGTCGTATGTTATTGTTTTAGCTTTAGAAACATCCCTCTTAACTACGTAATATTAGAAAATATAATAGATTCCCGTGCACAACGATCGTATCATGAACTCAAATGGATACGCTACGCTTAAATCAGAAATAGATAAAATAATCGCACTTTCTGTTGACAATTAGATTAATACGCGCGTATGGCCAATCCGGAACGTTCACTCGTTGGATTTCGTCGGATACGGCCCGATACGCGAACCACCATCTATTGGAGACCTCGCTCACAAGTACCTAACAAAAGGCTAACGGCCGACCGGCTTTCGGCCAACTGGTAAGTTGTTACACTTCAGGACAGCGTACGTAATGAATATAGATGCTACGTGTTATACAAACGCCTTCCCTTGAAGTTCATCGTTCACTTAAGCCACACAAGCTGCATACATATAAATAAGTACTAATATTTAACCTAATCACAGTCTGTGGAGAGATTTATAAATATCGGATTTTTTCGGAAGGTCGATTTTTTGTAGGTCTGTCGTTTCCTTCCTAGCTTTTTCTCGTCAAGCGAATTTAAGCCTACCCACAAAAGATCGTACGTCTTTTTGCAACTTCGAAAGTCAGCTCCCTTATATTACCCACTGGATCCGTTTTTCTAGATAAACAACTGAACAGCTAAAGTACCAAATAACATTAGAGTCAACTTAAAGGTTCATTTGTTAATAGTATGGTATTTCGAAGTGCCCATAAAATACCTAGGTCAGCGTAACGAGGCCTTTGCATTTTGATTCCAGCCTTTGGAAAGAGGTCTTCTGCAGATATGGGCTCAATGCGCAGTTTTGAATTATGCCTGCCAGAAGTCAAATTCTAAACATTTTAGAGCCAATGGGTAACTGCAGTAACTTGTACCTTTAACAGTCGACCCGTTCTATAACGCCTTTCAATTTTAAAATATTCTCAAACATTAGCCTGCTAGTTTGCTACTAAAGCCGATCCATAAATAAGTTGATGTAAAAGTCTCTCGACAGTATATACATAGAGTATTGCCCTATCTTGAATAATAAATAGCTTCACGATTAATCTGCTGCCTGTTACATTATTCGAGATATTTTTTTGATGTAAAAGTAAAGTTTTCAAAAAAAAAGTTGACTCGAAAAGTTGGTCACCCGCTTATGTGCTCTATGATTTAATGTAGATTGAAGCTGATTATAGGCAATATCGTAGTTCAAATCTGATAGGTTTAACGCGTGATGAGTTTTCTCATGTGTGCATCTATAAACAGCGAAGAGTTCTTTGGCTGTTATTTATTCATTAGCCCAATTACATTATTAAGTAAATCCGAACATTTGTGTTTGAGATAAGTCATGCCCAAACTTTGTGACACGGTCATACCCACAGTAGAATAATTCAGCGTTGACCAACAACACTGACCTTTTACATAATACATTTCCTGTTTTACATCTGGTTGCAGCTATACGATTTTGGTAAGCTTAATTTGCTTGTTTTCAAGATCACGTTTCGGTCTCGTTCTCCACTATCGTGCTAATGCCAGAATCGTCTATCGCTAGCCGCTACATAATGCGTCCATATTTTTGCTATAGTTTGAGTTTACGCACAGATGGACGATGGTTGTGTTTCGTCGTCTGATTGATTATTAATAGCGAAATATTTCGAAATTATTATCAGTACCCCGCCGCAAACACATCCGTCGCTAGTACCAATATATGTTTCTGCTATTTATTTACGAGAAGTTAAAACTGATATAGTACCGGCATCGATGTGCGACTGTTCATTTATTAATGCGAAGGTAAAATAGGAACAAATATATTGTCTACTGTATCATCGGAACTGACAGACATACTTGCGCGGTAATTATGGCACACGCGACATTCATATGGGCATTGTTGTGGGTTCCTGCAGACAATTCAAAATATGCCTCGTGTCTTCCTACAAAACATTGATTGAGCTCAACAGACTTCAGGTCTTTAACAAAGTTAACTGGTTAACTTCCAGCTACAACAGCAGCAAACGTATCGTGGCTTTGTTTGAACGCAGCGTGTGATATACCTCTTGAATATGTATGCTATTCTAACGTCATTTTACAGATTTTTTTCAATAAAATTGTTATTATTATGTATGTTTAACGAAGAATCTGAGAACTCCTTAGATTCCATTTCGCTATCAATACTTATTTACGAAAACCGAATTCGAGAACATAGGGATCTTCTTCCCCAATTTCTTCTACATAGAAAGACCTTTTCCCTGGTAGAAACAAAATTCTTTGCCGGTTCTTAATGGCAGATAAAAAGAGTGCTCTATCACGAGTTACTAAATGCTCGTGATAAAGTTGCGGTAGAGTGATACGAATGGCATCGAACTACTACGTAGCGAAGTGATGGCCCTGCAGGATAAAGTCCATCCACGCATGATTTTGAAGACGGGGCTAACTATCTTCTAGTCGGGCTGAAGACCTGTTGATTTGAAAACTATTCTCAATTTTGAGTGTAAGACACAGTATTCTTTATTTTGGCTCAGAGAATTGAGAACTATACCGCAAAAGGATCAGCAAGCCTCCTGTCATAATGTCAACTACTTCACTGATTGAGGTGTTAACACCGTTTTGGAAATGAAAGTCGAACATTTAACAATATATATATACGTGCACATGATCTTTCACACCAAATGCTTGCGGAACTTTATAAGCCATTATGCAGCAGGCGTCTAACATCGGTATGGGTAGGCTGATGAACAGAATACGTCCTCTGCCTTTACTTTTGCTCTATAACCAACTACATTTAATAGTTAGTTGAAGTATGCATTCTGTGGTTTATCCTGCCAGAAGAGATGGCTCATCAATTTCTATTGTACAAAGTTGACCATAATCCAAAGTGCTGACTCTTCAAGTAGATGTGTTCTCTTAAACTTAGCCTTGCCCTCCTGTGCTCTATGGGACGGTTGTTTTCCATGACAAATGATAACTTGTACCGCCGCTGCCCGAATATTTATCTAGAACCAACACAGCTCTGTAGCTCGATATACAAAAAGTACCTAATTCTCTATTCGCGCTCCAGATTTGTGTACTTCAGTTTAACAAAATCTTTATTCTAACGACGTGTGTCCCTACCAAATTACTTTTAAATTGTTCTAACAGTCTTTTCGTTTACGTTCTAAAGAAGAGATTCTCTCGATTGATCGAATAGTTTATCGATGCACAGAACAATTTTGTTGAATGTATATCCGTACTTGCGGCAAATAGTACGTTAAATACAAACAACGAGCGCAACGCATATACTAAGCAATAGAAGTCGTATAGCGGCCTCTTTTTATTCTTTTGATCAGTTATTATAATTGCGAAAACTGAATTGGGAGCGAGAACAAAACCTTCTATAGAGCCAAAGCCATTATGAAGCGTTGTCGGCAAACGAAATATATTCAGAGCTTTCAACACTGTTGCGTTCTGTTTCGTGATTTACAACATTGACACAAGACCGACCGCGAACAGAAGCTGCAAAAGCACTCTACCGCCACTGTTTTTGCTATCGCTCCATCGTCAGACTTTGGCAGCGATTCGTTGGCGGGACTGCGTCCGCTGATCGCCTTGCTTGAGCACAGCTCGAGCGATGCAGATCGGGAAACAGCGAAAAGCAAGAAAACCCCATCAGCGACGATGGCATACGCTAACACCCAACGAAGCTTAGGCAGAGCGCTTCGTGTTGCAATAGTAACGGCGGGACCACAACGTCAGTTCTGCCGGTTACGCAGATATTGCCATGGTCGTACACGGACGATAACTATGGGACGGTCTCCTGCGTCTGGTACCCACGTGCAACCATAGTTCAGCTGCCGTATACACTGGCTACCACATTCTCATACTATGCTGCCGTGATGATCATCGTACGGATGATACAGACGAGGATGATGATGATGGTTGAGCTTGTGGGCCTAGCGAGGACGACACCAAAAGGGCTGTTGCAGTTTGTATCTATAGGAGGGCCAGATTTGGCCAGCTGCTACTTGTGGTAAGTGTCAAGTCAATGCTAGTGCCGCGTTTTGCATACTGACACTAATGCCATATAGTTATATTGAAAGCTAACCCATTTTCAAACGCTTGACGTGCAACCTAACGTGACTGGGTAATGGTTGGTCAACCGGCACAATGAACGCAATGACTGTAGTATGAAGGGATGTCTGTGCTCGCTTCTACCGGCGGTCGCGATACTGTCTTTAGTCTATACATATGCACAGATTTAGCCGACACGCACAAAGCAGCTAGGGTTTGAAATGCGCAGCCACCCGATGTGTAGGAGACGTAGTGTTCCTGAATAGCTGATGCTATGCTGCACTGTACCTCTTTCAGCTAGCCTATCTGGTGAGCAACAGCCCCTAGCCCTGAGACGCCAAACGGGTAAATGGGTGTATCACAAGGCTCACCATCGCTTGTGGGGTCCATGGCAAAAAGCGCCAAACGTCCGATTGTGGTCGACAACGATTACCCTGAACTGCACGCTCACTCGCTCACGCACAGGAAAACATAGAGCCAGGCATAAACTAAGGAAAAACGCCGCAGCAGCGGGAGTAGGGAAGTGCCTGTCGCGTCTCGATCGCTAACTCGATAAGTATTTTCACGGCCAAACGACAATGGACAAGCAGGCAAAGCGGAGAAACATCACGGAGAACAGTTGCGATCGTTGCGTAAGCCTGCACAACTGGTCCACTCTTTTGTTGATATTACCCATATATTATAGCAGATGTAGGTAGGTGAAAAGATCCGCGGTGAGATGAACGGAAACGATGACCATCCGTATTCCTATCGTGACAACCAGACACAGTAACTGTAATAAGAAATATTTTAAACTTTCGTTGGTTGTCCCAGATACACATACATTGCCCAGTCGCAGCTTTCCCGAAAAAATAACGCGACAGAAACACATACGAAAACAGAAATCAGCGGACAAAGTCAAATGGTTCTTCAACATGGCGAAAAAAGGGGATTATGTGACCGACCGACCGACCGACCGACCGACCGACCGACCGAAGAATACCTGAGATAATGATCAGTCAACGACAAACCGGTTTTACAGATACCGTTTAAATGTAGGCTAATCCTATTTAATAGAACGTAAACATGGAGCGATTGAAGGGGTTCGAGTCACACTAAGATATAGGAGACTCATCTAGGTACATGATGAATGTCCCCGTGATTATATTTTCTGTAAATGATCATAGGCTTACCAGAGCTGATTTACTAAATGCTTTGTAACCGCTTTTATGGGGATGATCACCAGCGGGACGCAAGCAAAAATTGCATATTGCGATACATAGGAAAAGTTTTCCTTAGTTACAACATCGGTATGAGTTTATCACTAAGTATCATACAGGTAAGACTCAAAACAGAGTAAAATATTAAGATTCACGCTTTATTTATTTAAAGGCGTTGTCGGTCGCAGGTCACCTTACTAGGTCCGGATACACCATACGCGTACAATTTAACACTATCAGTGATACAACGAAAACCAGACGCACGTCTCTCTATGACACTCAGCCGAGATTCTAATGAAGTTGCGTTCTTTTCACAATCATTCCTGAAATGTATCGCCTCTATCCATTTGCTTGAAGTGAAAGTGTTTCAAACTACTGATTAATACGGCGGCAAACGTGACTTGGCACATCTACGTTTATATACGCTTGAATAGATTATGAACAGTTTCTCACCATTCGTTGGTACAATGTGCTACGATTTGCGCAGGTAAAGTCTACTAAATTCAACCAAAAGTAGGGGAAATAACGTTGCAAGTGTGACAGTGGTTGTCGCGATCAGTTCTGCTTATTGCCCCCGCGATGTTGCCACCTATTATACGTATTATAATAGAATGTATAATTGTTTTTATCTGCCACGGTTCTTGTTGGTGCTTTGCAGCGGCTACCTCCACTTTCGTAGTGGCGTTAACATTCTGTATAAGTATAACGAGCATGGGTACATCATTATAATCATAGCCAAAACACTCTCGTTGAACCCCTGAGGAAGACCAAGCTCGGCGCGATTTTACCCAACGACAGACGTGAATGGTCGCTAGAGAGCAGGGCGGTACCGTCGCGACGCATACGCTACGGCGCACGCCTTGATACAGCAAGTACGAAATAGAGACAGGTAGCGGAAGACAGCAAGAGCTGAAGTGAAGAGAAGCAATTACGATTGTGTAATACATCATTTTTAATAGATGTAGTTGTGCGTTATCCATAATGTCTGCCTCCGGCGTTGTGTCCGGAGTTACCAGTGAAATCATTGTTTCTCTCTCCTTTTTCGTTGTCGAAATGCGTTTCGATTCCGCGAGCACCAAAACCGCCAAATTCGCCAAAACGAACTACGTATACTTCTCTCAATAGAACTAGCATTACTGTCACCGCTGCTTCGGGGTACGCATTGACGCGGAGTAAGTGGAGCAGTTCGGTACGGACCCTTCGTATAAACGGTGTAGGGCCTTCTCGCTGTTATTGCCGCTACTGGCATCGTGGTCGCTCCCCCGTCTCTCGTAAAGATAATCAACATACAAACAAACGTATAAAACTATTAAATGTACGATAAGGTGCCATCTCATTTTGATGCGTACAGATGCGCATGCGCATGCGCATACATACGCGGACACAAAAACAGACAGTCAAAAAAAATGCACGCAAATTCGTCCGCGCACGAAAAGGATAAGATAGCGTGCAGAGGGTAGGCTAGTTTTGTCTACGGAGAAGTTATCCTGTCTTTACTTGATCGAGCTATTATTCTATGACGCAGTAGGTAAATAGAAGGGCAATAGGAAAGGAAGAAAGGTGCTAATTAACTCCGCACAAGTCGCGGACATTTTCGTCCAACAAAGCGTCCAATTACGCGTTTAACCGTTTTTAGCTGAAGAAGTCGATGCAGAATTGTAAACGTAAGGAAAAAAGTATTATAAACGTGTTTTTGTGTATCTGGGCGCGCGTCCGTGTTTATATTCGTCCGTTTGTGACTACACTCAGTATTCGCTTGATAGAGCTAATAGAAAGACTTAGGGGATCGTGTACGGAGTTTTTTGTGAGTCCGTGCATGTATGCTATTCTGCAGGGCAGGAAAATAAACATTAAATTTATAAATATTTTCAGGCTTTAGGTGATTAAAGTTATAAAAGTTCAAGCTCACAATGCGCGTATTAGGAACCATTTATCACGATCTAGTCGAATCAATAAATAGCATCAGAAGTTTGATCGCTGCGGAAAAACGGGTGCGGTCATTTCTAGGCAAAGACATGACATTCAGATACAACTGCTGGCTGACTGACGTCAAAGGTATAGTAAGAGTATTTTAATTATCGTAAGTACGCGCACCTAATTCAGGAACGTTTTTACGGACGGCCTGAAAATCAATCGTAAATCCTTCGGATTGAGTAGAGATTACTGCAGCTTTGCTGTCCAAGTCGGCGGTGTGCGATCGGCTGTTTCGGATCGATGCGTTTTCACACATCGAAATAAACCCACACATAAAAAAACCGTCAATCGATGTAGTAAACTGTAAAGCATTCGATCATGGCCGCCAATAGAGCCACGACCATGAACGTGTTATTTCGTTAAAAATCGTATGTTTATAAGCCAGTTTATTGGTGAATATTCGACTACTTTCCAAAACGAAACTTCTAAGTACGGGCGCACAGAAGGTACAAATCGGCCGCACAATGTTGATCGAACGGAAGCGGCGACGACTCTGTTTACTTAGTATGTAATCTGTAAATTTTCTTTGTGCCGTGTAAATGAGCCATGACCCCCTAGTCATAACCCAAAGTCGCCGTTTATAAACGTAAAATCAAGTTATATGCGTTAGATCAGCAAGCCGGTCCAACTGACTAATAGACTAGTTTATATTGTATTAAAAACGTTTTTTTCAACAGAATATAAAGGCGTAGTTAGAACAACGCGATATCCAGACTGCCCATTAACATAGAGCGTGCTTCACAGATACAATTTGTGCAATCAATACCTCTGCTGTATGTCTATTTCGCTGTGTTTGTGTGTACGTGTATAGAACAATTTCTACTAGTAGAGTATCTATTCTGTGCCCGTAATTCGTTCGAATGTGGCCATGCGCTTGATTTGTGTGCGTGCTTTCGCGCCATGGCGATTACTGCCTAAACAAGCTGAACGTGTATTTATGACTATTCAGAACCCGTGACGGCCGGTCGCTTGCTCGCTAAGAGACAGTACAATGTCGACGCAGGGCTATGGTGTGACGGCCCTGCTACCGCTTAGTACTTAGGTAGCCGTGAAAATTCTCGAAAAAAATTACACGAAGCGAGACGGGCAGCGCTTTTAACGCCGGCACTTCAGCAGGCTGCTGTCTGCGAAAAGGTCGGAGAAGAAAATCGGAGGTGGTACGCAAGACGTCTTGGAACGTCGTTTGATGGGGGTCGCCGGCCCATTTGAGGCAATACGTTAGAGTAAAGCGGTGAGAATCATCGCTCACTCGGGCCCATTGGATAATTTTATCGAAGCGAATCGATCTCAGTAGCGGAAATTCCATGGTCTTGGCTATCGTATCAGCGATACTTTTAGAGATTGATTTGCATCGGGAATGTCATCAAGCCTATTGATTTATCAGTAGTTAGTTGAAACAAGAATAGAACGTCGTGCATAGGGAGCAACGTTATTCCGATTACGATCTTCAGGCATCCCAGTTCGGTCTGATAATGTTTGCTCCGTAAATTGCCAGCACACATTTCTGAGTCTGTTTTATGCAGCTTCATTCTGTACAAGATGCGGTCTACTTTATTGGATACGACAGTGATTCAAGTGGTTGATCGTCCATAGCTACTGCCACGCACTTGTGGCATATGCGCATTGAACAGCAGCAATAAAGGATAGAAACTGAATTGGTTCAATGATATGTGTTCTCCTAGTTCGGCCACGTACAATATCAACAAACGCTGTTACCCTGCTTAACGAGGCATCGCTGCCTGTCTTGCAAATTGTCCCGTCGTAATGAATCTTGAAGGATTATTACAATTGTTCCTGACGGGATCTATCGTGAAGAAAGCCATATGTTTCACTTAAACGGATCATAAATACACAGGATATTTTAGAGTTTTCCTGTTCTATCAGTCCCTCCACCTTCTTATCAACCTAATTAAATATAACCTTGAAGCTACCTATAATTCGAATATTATGTTCGACTAGAGTAAGCGTCTGGCTCAATAGATGTGTCGCGCCAAAGAAGAGCATAGTAAACTTTGATTCTGGACAAAGTATACATGTGCAGTCTGAGAAAAAATGTTGCGAAGATCCGCACTGGTGTAAAACCTAAGATCAATTATACGTTACTGTATCTCCTGTTGGGTACTTATTGCTTCCTCTATTCATTGCAGATTCCAATGGTGTTCCGACAGGAGCTTTGGACGATTCCGGTCGGCATCTTGTTGTTCATTCTTTATTTCTTCGACGAGAGCTATAAAAACGCTGGTGCGAAGCGGACACCGACCCTCGATCGAAGCAACCTCACAACCCCACCATTTTGCTGCATGCGCACTCGCACGTATCGAAATCACCTTTCCGACAAAACGGCACATGGGGGTTGTCAGGGCCCTAGGCTACTTCGAAGCACAACGGAGAGTTGTCTAGGGAGGGCTAGGCTCAAGTATACCACACGCTTGCAACAAGGCTGACAAAGCCCTCAGCTAGTCCCTTGCTGTCGAAAGCCACTTGCGTATTCATAGCGAAACTGGGCTATGAACTTCAGTAATTTAGGCAGGACCTCATCTTTCAATACGGCTTTTTCGGCAATGGCAAGTTCAAGTACTTGCGCTGGTCAATCTATTTTGATGAGTAGTAACGATTTCTGTTATAGCAGTTGAAATTACTATGTAAATTTAGTTTTTTTCTTCAGGATAAGAAGCTATTCCTACAATTCGAATCAATTTCGTAGTGTTTTTCTAATCAATTTCCCAACAACTTATTCAATTCAACAATTTTTCAACTTAACATCCCCAATTTTTAACAGACGAACCTTCCGAAGAAGTCAGTATCGCTCGACTGATAATCAAGATAAAACAGCTGTTCTTCAAGGGTTTGGAATGTTTTAATCGTTCCATTGAGCCCGTATGTCTCTCTGTAGGTGTGCGCCCGTCTCAGTTAATCATCTTTGATATAATATTATTGCTAATAAATGTCTCATGAGGATTGAATACACCAGACATAAGCTGCTCGTAAACCTTTCCGCTAAGTGTAATGAACCGATGCTGATGCTTTGCCGATTATTAACTCAAAGGGCTGTGGCCGCTTGGTTTTGTCAAACGTATCCATCACATTGTGTGCCAATAGCATAATATATCAAGGCGTCCTCTTTCGTCTTGCTCTCGTTTCCATTTAGTTGCTCGGTCCCGTTTGTCCTATCGCTGCCTTTTTCACTTACTTTCTTAGTCGTAATGCACAATCGCAATAACGACGACAACGTCCACTGTGCTCACGAAATAGCCAGGACAGCAGCTAACTAGGCAGTAAGCAGCCTGGCAGAAGACAACTGTTCCTTCTTTTCCTTTTGTTTCGTCTTTAGCGCGCTATCCTGATTGACTCTGCGCTGGCCCAACTGGTCGCCCACTTTTGGGCGCTGCGTTCAGCTAGCGCCCACCCGCGAGCGCCGCAGCTAGTCTTCACGGCGGAGGGATCCCGTCCCAACAGACTGGACGGCTCTCAGACAAACGAACCCGGCAATATTGCTTGATAAAACGCGCCGTCTGTTCACCAAATTCTCGCCTCCGCTTGATGGCGCTACGATACTAGTATCATCTGTGCTTTGACGAGAAGCCAGCTAGTTGTGCGCGCAACGACACTTCAGCTGAACACGTCCTGCTGCTAGTAGACAACGGTCTGGGTAAATGCCAACCGACCAGCAGTCGGCGACCAGCGCCGTCTGGCGACCGAGCGCGCTATCGTCATCGTCACTGGGCTGTCAACCCGCCAACCGGCTCGGTTTCGGAGTACCTATCGTCCCTCTCGCTCGTTTCAGGCCGCTGCCGCCGCCGCTGCCGCACTGCTCGTTGAGTCGAGCATTGGGGTGCGTGAGGGAGTGAGTGTGCTACGATGGCTACGGCCACAGCGCCAACTTCACCGCAGGGGCGGAGTTCCATTAGCAGTGTTGGGCGGAGCTACAGGCGTATAGGGGGCGCCAATAACTGCCGGGTGCCAGGCAGAAAGCCAGCACGCCAACGGCTTGTAGAAGCCAGCCGAACGCGGCTGGCTAGGTTGAATGAGAGCGTGAGAGAGAACGACGTTCAATGAGAAAACAACAGAGGACGATAGAAAGTGACCAGCTCGAACTGCTGATTCAGTCGCTCCCGCTACTTCTGAACCGGTCGGGCTCGCTGTCATACCAGGTCGCGCTACGTCGTAGGCTGAGCGCACAGCTAGCTCGTCCTCTGTAGAGTACTTCTGCGCCCGAAGGGATGGACTGAGAGACGGACGGAATGCCGAGGGATTTTACTGCCGTTAGCAGCAAGAGCGAACGGAAAGGAAAACTACAACGAAACGCTATATAACGATGAAAGTGACGGTAAACATTAAGGCGACCGCGACGGGGGCAAATAACGAGACGAGGGCTGCGGGAACCTCTGGCACAAACAGGAAAAGAAAGAATAAAGATAATAAAAGCGTGGATAGAATGGAAGAAATTGGTGAAAAAGATGAAGGAATAAACGACTAGAAAGTGACGTCGAAAGGGTCAACCAAACTGGGCGAATTTGGCCCATCCTAAAACTAGAATGGAAAGCAAATGTCACTGCCAAAGTGCGCTTCTCCTTTGAGAGTTTCTTCGAAAACACCGAACGGTTGCCGGTTACGGTATGGCTGCGGTTCGAATTGTCCTGTTCGGACTCCATCGTACAAATGTATACGCGCACGGATGTTCTCGATAGATGTGACATGCTTTATAGCCTCCGTTGCTTCCCGTTATATTGAAACACAGGCGCGAAGTCCTTTTGAGGGGATTCTTCTTACGCTTGCTTTCTATTCATTCCTGTTCTAATGTTGTCTACTCTTATAGTGGTCTAACCCAACGAACTGGGCCTGTTTCTGTGTCGTATAGATCTGCAGAACCCGGCAGCACACAGACGAATCCTCCATCGACATCCATGCAGCTGTCGATTGCGGCCCAAACGGAACTGCCAAGAAAAAAATGACTTCGCAAAGCAATAAGGTAATAACGGTGAACGATGAACATCAGAACGCTCAACCATTGCTAGCTCATCCGAGTGCGTTCGCGCTGTTCACGGAGCGTCGACGCTTGTGCACCGGTCAGGCAAGTTGCGCGTGTGTACAAATATGTACACGTCCGTTTCTGCTGCTGGATGCTTTTTCTGCCATCTAAGCTTCGGCTCGAAAGAGAAATGCTTCACTTTGCTCTATCGGGAAGAAGATGGCTGAAAGCAGGAAAAAGGAAGACGGGGAATGGGGAAACGTTGGAAAAAGGCAAAATGACGGGGTAAAGGAAGAGGATGACGCAAAATGAAGTGGCCTTACCAGCAGCAAGCCTATGGTCGGGCAAATCGTCCCCCTTGTGACTCTTGTCTGCTGATGTGAATCATGGTCCCACGTTGCATGCAATAAACCCTTGAGAGACAGGTAGGTGTCAAGACTCCATCTGGGAAGAGGCAAAAACGACAAACGGAGAAAGCACAAGGCGCTCTGAGTAGATGATGCCTGGATGCCGGTCTTTTTGAGGAAAGAAAAAAAAAACCGAACGCACCCAACATTATGGAAACGTGGAAGCTGATATCAGGACGGTAGGCAAGGATTCAGTCAAGATATTCAGAAAGGCCCAGAGCTATACAATGTTAGCGGTGTTTCTGTAAAAACTACTAGTTACCTGAGGACAACTAATCTGGCGAAAAAGTTGTTCATTGTTCGACTATCCGTCCTTACACAAAACGACAGAGCTCTTACTCGAACTGAATAGGTAAATCTTCAATATTTATGATATATTTACGCAGCGTGGTATATTCAAGGGTAATATTCAAAGTGGCCACGCATCGGATGAGGTCAACTGAAGGGCACCGTTTATTGAATGTGAACCCCTGGACAAACTGCTCGAAATTGTCACTCCTTGTAATTGTCCTGGATAGATGCTTTATTGACTAACATAAACAAACATATAAACGTCATTTAGATACACTCGATAAACATCACGAAAAAAGACCGTACAAACGCTCTTTGCTCTTTTGCATTTTCTTTGATCCGAAAAAGCACATATCCGTGAGAAATCACAAGGCATCCCACCTATGTAGACTTTTTAATGGGAACAGACAACTATCGAACCATTTACATTATGCTGTTAAATCAGCGCTCTATAATTAACATATATACATATCCACAGATAGCAGTCATATATAAACAAGAGTGTTTGACAAATTAGACATTTATTCGAATCGAAAACAAGTAACTGGGCATGTGCAGACTAGCCTAACTACTATTACATTAGCACATTTTTTACATTTGTGCTAAACACACGAAGGCGCATAACGTTGATTTCTCCGCCACACATTTATGCTAGACAGAGAGAAAACCATTTTTCCAGTGCTTGATTTTATTGCCTACATGTTATTATTCATAGACGTTTTTAATTTTCTGGTACGTAGTTACTTTCTAAACAAGTAGTCAAACAAGTAAATAAATTACAATTAATTTGGTTAGGTTCTCGTTTCAACATATACGAGAATTAAGATTTAACACGACATAAGTTAGTTGGCTGGTTTCTTCAGGGAGAGGGGTCTAGATCAGTCTGTAACATGATTTCTTAAGAGGTCCCCCCTTGCCATCAGAATATGGAGATACGATAACTGAAATAAATAAAGCTACCATATGCAGTTATATATGGTAACAATAACAAGCATATAACATGTGAGCAATTATTTCAGTTCTACTTCAGCATCACTAGAAACCAATTCGGAATTCTACACGCATTCAACAGGGTTTCCTCGGTACAAAGTAGTTGCATCTACTGCTAATATTCGATAATATTAGAGGTCTGGGTTTCTACCCGAGACAGCAAAGCGAGCCAAGCCCGCGATCAACCGTTTTGAATCCGTGGCCAGAGGACTACGTCATGATGCGATACTAGATAACACTGCTAGCAACGAATATCAATTAAGTATAAACTGAGAGACCTTGAGAGGTCTCTTGAAGCGTCTGCGTTTTCGAATCGCGCGTGGCTTCCATTGATCCGCTTGAGAAAGCACAAGGATTCGAGACAAGTGAGATGGCTGGGTCGGGAAAGGGACAAATTATCCTGCATTCAAGCGTGTGCGAATAAGTTCAACGGGTCCGCCGCGTATTGACTTCAATGAGGCCCCGGTGCGGTAGCGAAGAATGGAAACATCGGCTGTAGAACAAGTGGTATTTCTGGTGGTGATATGTCATGCATATCTAAATAATATAAACTCGCAACAATGCACGACGAAGACTGACTTTATTACATGATTTGTGAGCTAAATGGTTGTCGTGTTTCAGAGACTGTGGCGCCACTTTACTAGGGTTAACCCCCGTCGGAATCTACCGGCCACAGTGGTAGAAGCGTGCCTGCTCTAGAGGAAGCAGCTTTACGTGTTGCAATTTGTCGAAATTCGGTGACAAAGAATTAACACCGAACGTAGTTTGTTCTGTCATTATTCTATATAGGCTCAATAAATCGAAAATGCGCATCATCGTGTGCTTCGGCAGCATCAGCCACGACTCTCTGAAGTCACTCTGCAACACAAGCCGGTTTTGTCATGTATGAATGATGGCACCCACAAACGCGTTGATGTCACTTGTAACGGTCGTAATCAAATTTATCAGTTTCGTTGATTCAGATAAGAAAAGGAGATGCCGCTTGCTATTCTGTCGTATTAATTATTGCTGAGCGCTTTCGGAACTTTCGGCCATCGAAGGTATCATAGAGGAACTTCAGTGACGTTCCTGTGTTAACACAATAGGGCCAAGTGACCTTTTTTCTTCATTCTAATGAGCCAATGAGACGAATAGTTTTCCTCTGGTAACGTCTATGCTCTTCTTATAGAAATGTATATTGTAATTTTTCTCTGTAAGTCAAGTTATAGTTAAATCCTTAAATTAAATATTTAGCGCGTATTATATAAAATCCATGTCTACGAGCCGTTATCTAGTCACTTAAGTTTTATGATGGTTAATTAGATAATCGTATATAAAGTGCAGACTTGCCTCTTTTACGTCTCGACAGCTAAATTTTAATGAATTATGTTTGTTTTTAAAATAGTTTTGAATTAGACATATCATGTTCCTTTTAAAAAAATTAGATAAATCAATTATTATTACAGTATAAATAAATTATTATGATTGCTACTGGACGGATTGTTATTATAATAAATACAACACTTAACAGAACTACCCTACTGTATAGGCACATCGGTATCTAGGGGGTCTAGACACTATCACAGGTTACCTTTGTTACTTGATGGGCTGCCAAGGCCCAAAATCGTTTCTAGTCATATTTTTGATAGACCTGTTCATTGAACTTACTCTCGTTTAACTTGAGTGACGTTGATTTTCAACTGCGTTAAACTAAGAACAGATATTTGTACCAAAATAGGACCTGGCACCAACTTGTATTGCGTATATCGAACATATTTACGGCTGTGAAACTGCAGTCAACATCCAGTATCGAACATTTGGAGATGGCGGCCGCCTGCGAAGTGGATAGCAGCAGTTAATAAATCTCAAAATGTACCGAAATAAAATTACTGATTTATCGTTAGTTATCGCCACCGAAGCTTCCGTAGTTCCACGTTGTTCATGGTGTTTGCTTCCTTTGGAACGATCAACTATTGGCCGAAGGAAATGAGCGAGCCGATAATATTTTCGTTGGCCTGACGCGATCAGAAAGGACCAAGATTACAGACCCAATTTTCGAGAAGCTGTCAGAAATGTGCTGGCTACCAAGGAAGACCGAAGGTGGCGTCAGATCCCAAATACATAGAGGTGTGTATGGACGTATACGGTTTAGATTGATCAAGTTAGTAAATAAGGGTCACATTCAAATACAAGGAGTATTGCGTTACTTACGCATTAGTCAGTTTATCCAATTCCCTATTATGGATCGAAAAGAGTACTACATCCAGGAAAGAGGTAGGTTTTATAGTATGGGTGATACATCACTCGCAATAGTCGTCATAAATGCAGATAATTTCACCTACCTGTGTTTTCAGCGAAAACTGCTGAGTGTCGATGCAAGATGTTACCAATTCCCTGCTATTTTTGTGCGGCGCGCTTTAGAATCGTGAATTAAGCTGGTCCACAGAAATCGATTTATCTAGTTACTTCCTTTAAAGTTCAAAGCATCGAAAGCCATATTATATCTTTGAAAAGATATTTTCTATTTATAAGACGTCCTTGTTTATTTATACGATCTGGAGATTTGGCAAATCGCAACGGTACGTGGATCTTTTTGCGATTTGCTGCAAAACGAATCTGAGATGAACTTTCGATGCGATAATCATTCAGGACGACAAGGTCTCGAATTCGTATTGAACCTGTACTGAATTAAAGTCAACGTTCTATGCGATCTGTTTTTCGCTCGAGGAGCAGATATCAAAAAGTGCCTATTACGTTGTAGAGTAGTACCGGATCCGAATTTTAGAAGCTGCGCAATATTTTCACTGTTTCATCTCACCGTGAATATCCCTCCCTACGTCTGTGTTTTTCCTTTCAAACGGCAACGACGTGATCGCCACTTACATTGTCAGGAATCCCCCCCATTCTTGTTCTGCTATTCTCCTATGACAACGACGACAAGAAAAAGCAAAAGTACACCAAGTCCCTGGTCCTATACCCCCTAATTCCTAGACCTCTTCGAGGCTCCTCTAGGCTTCTTGAGAGATTGAGTCTCGGCAACTCTGCAGACAGCGCAGCCGATACAACACTCATATACGTGGTCCTACTAGCTAGACCGAATGACATCGGAGGCTCACTGGCAGCAGCAGAAGCAACTTTGCTCCCTCGTTCTTGCCCGCTCACTTCGATGGGGAAATAAGCGGTAGGGCGTAGTGCGCCTTGGCAGCGGCGCTAGCTGGAGACATCCAGCCAGTAAAGCGACGCAGACGCGGGCAGGTTCAAAAAGTGCTGGGCGCCCGCCTGTCGCCTGGTTCCTACTGATAAGGACTCCGCCACCATCGCCATCGCCCTTCGAAACTCCACCATCGAGCAGCGCTCCCCTCGATTCCACTCTTCCCAACATCGTTATGCCCTAACCGCTTTCCCAAAGCTTCTACCGAGAGTACTACCAACGAATGGCGAGCCAAAGCGTCAGCGATCCATTGTAGCATTGCATAGCGCAACGATCCAATGACGCTAGCATACGCAAGCACTGACTGACTGACACACTCACACGCTTATACACATGCAACGACTTAGACGCAGACAGCCAGCCGGACACATAGTCCCACAGCAAACTCGCAAGCAAAGAGACACTTAGTTTCCCTTGTGTGATTCCCCTGCTGCTACCTAACATACTATAGCATACAGTAATATACCCGGGGCCCAACGGTTGTGGCGACGGGAAGTGGCTATGCCGGTCTAAGCGCTGGTTGGGGAGGAACTCAAGCTAAGGAAAGCGTGTAGGCTGGAGTGAACAGTTTGCAGGCTGCAAGCGGCCCTCCAGGGGCTGGGAACACCCGGTGGGGGCGATAGCGGTAATAGTAGGAACAGCAGCACGTGAGGCGGCCACACCAGTCAGGCAGCCACGATGCTTAGACACACAAAAGCGCACACACCCAAACACACGCTTACACACATGCAGACATACCGACATACACACAGGGGACGAAAGAGGATGAGAGAAGCATGAAGAACCCTAGATGGAGAAAACGGAGGTTACCTAGCGGGACACATCAGTGCTTACTGGTGAGGCTGGGGCTTTTGAGAAGATCGGCTCAACTCGGGGCAGTTGTGGCCGTTGCAGCTACAGTGGCAATGGGTGTACTAGTGCTATTGCATTGCTGGCAGACCCAGATCCTCAGCCGCTTTCAAGCCGGGCTGAGTCACCCGTTCCACCGCCAACAACCAATACTTCAGTCAGCCTGGATCGGAGGCTGACGATCGTTCTTCCTGTTCTGCAATGCCCGTAGCTTCGAACTCGCCCTTTGGGTTTCTCGATCTGTCTGTCTGTCAGTCAGTCAGTCGGTCAGTCAGTCAGTCGGTCTGCCTGTGTATTTGCCAGCAATATTATCGAGAGAGAATCGGTAGAAGTTGTTTTCGCAGGGTAGCCATTGTTCGTCGAGCAGGGGCAAAGCTCGTAGATAGAGGCAAAGCTCTGTTTTGGTGACTCTCTGTGTTACAACGCAGGTTAACGAGTCCGTTGGCGCCATATTTGTGCATTAAGGGTAGCGAAAAAAAGGGAGAAAGAACCATGTTGATACTCAGATGTTATAACCACATCAACGAGGTTGCTCCTGGACAGAATTGCTTGTATTTACTTCTACAGGCGTTACTAGGATAAATGGTTATACTGAGATTAATCGTACCGTAGGAAGCTTAACTGGTGTCGAGAATAAAATTGTATAACTTACTTAAATGGGCTGAGCACAACTGGCCGTAAGGCTGCTGAAGCTCTCCAATGCTTACCAAGAACGTCGTATCTATTCGTAGAGCTGTCTATTGTGCAACGAAAGCTTTGTAACAGCCGCGGCGCAGTAGCGCTAGGTAAGCGTGAGACTAAAGATAGCTTAAGGTTAGGATATATATTGTGTCAGATGCTCAGTCTGTCTGCTTTAGGAAGTAGCGTATTGTGATGTCATAGACCTTCGTGCCGTCAATGACCGAAATCTGGATTTGCCCCTTCATATCTACCTTATCATATACACTATACAGTTCACTCACGAATTAGCAGAAATAGCCTTGTCTGGCGACGAAACGTGCACACAAGTCACGGAAAAGTTTCTTAGCGCCAACAGCCCAGCCAGAATAGAGGGTTAAGACATATTCTAGTTACATATTGGCGACGGCTTATTCGGTATTTTATTTTACTATTCTACTACAATTTATTATTACATTTTTATTTTTTAACATTTACGCCCGTATCATGAGATTACGGTATTAACAGAATACGGAGTATGAAGAATAGCTTGGCAATCCTTTCATATTGTATGCTTATGTAGCGGTTCCCAATGAGCTTGGCGTGTACTTACTCAATTTTGACAAAAATCGGTCCAGACTCAATCACAAATGTAACTGGAAGTTGTCGTTCAACCTTTCGCCAAAATTTTTCGTCCAGCAACAATTGCTCCCTTTTCGTTGCCCTTTGTTTCTATCTTGTTATCAAGTTTTGCCCTTCGCGCACCCACATTTATATACATCCTAGTGAAAAAAAAACATTTGTGATGACGAGCGAGTAACGACTCGTAGAATGTTAGTGGCAGGTTTAGAATCTACCACGGCCGTCGCAGCTTTACCGATGATAGTATACTGATAAACAAAACAGTTCAGAGTTGCAGAACTGGTCAACAATACTTCAGTCACTTTACAGCCCGTTGTCCCTCTCAGGATACGGCTTCATTTAATTTAGAGACTTTCCTCAAGTTGGTCTTCAGACCGGCAGCTTTGGCTAAACGCGAACAGGAAGCCGAAGTGACAGATAGTGATCCAAATGAAATGGAAAATAACACATCGTCAAAGTAGTTTGCCGGTTCTGATGTGCCAAACTAAAGCATACATTGAAAAACGCCGCATCGACGTCGGAGCCAGCGACCTTAGAAAAATCAGAACGAAGCAAACCAGGTCATACATAAACGTCTTAAGCGGAAGTTCTCTTTTGCGGATAGTTCCCGCCGTTAGAGAGAGAGAGGCCGCCGGATAAATGTGTACCCGTACACTGGAATAACTTAATTATAAATTATTATTCTTGTCTGACAGTTTGGCAGTAGAGTTGGAGCCAGAGTGGCAGTTACGGTTACTGCATGATCGTTTTTGGCAGAATAAATGGCATGCATTGTAAAGTTTTTGATTGATTGACAACGTTTAACCAGAGGTTTACTCATATAACAACGATAGCTACTGCTACCGCCACGACAGCATAAGATTAGATTGATAATACGCGGGAAATATACATTTAAAGCAACTGATTCGTCTGCTACATGGTACAAAATGCATTCATCCTGCAGATTTTCGCGACGTGCTAGGTCAATGTGAAACTGTAACCTTCGCCTTGAGATAAAAAAAACTTGCTCTTCGGGCGCTAGTTCTCGGAACTACTGTTCCTTTCATTGAACTGCAAACGAAGCGTGCAAATGATAGCAATTCTATTAGGAGCGGGGCTCCTAACCTTCGTGAAGAGATTTTCGTGAGGCGGAAGTCATCCCCAAAACGTGCATATTATATATTGGATCTAGATAAAGGCGTTTTTATTACTATTGTCTCTGTGACGCCTATCCACACAGTCATCCTGGTGTTGCCCTGTTGTTGAATTACTAATGCTTGCAAGTTGTCATCATCCATATGTATTAGATCTACCAGATTATCACATACTTATATTATATCTGAAGTCTTCTTTATTCACACAAATTGTGTAGTAGTCAACTCTCTTTGGCAGAACTTGAAGCACCAGTTCCTTGTTTCCTTTTTTATTCGAACGCTGTTTCTCTGATAAGAAATGAGACCTTTTTATATAAGCATCATCACTTTTGCAGTTTTCTAAATTTCTATGCCGAAAATCTGCACAGCAAGACCAGGTCTGCAGGTCGTGAGTACGCCATAGATGCAAGCTGTTCCACACCATTTACAGGACAGACAGGTAAGGATCGACAGTTCATCTATCGTATGAGGTACGAGGTCCATATATGTACATACCCGTTTGTACGCTCCCAGAATCGGCTGAGTCACCAGCGGTGATTTGGCCCTTTTCCTCGACTAAGGAGATACTAATGGGATCAGCCACCTTATCATTGAAGGTAGGCCTGTAAGTTCCGTCCGTCCTGCGAAATCTCAAAACGAGTACCAATTGGTACGGTACTTCATGCATCGCTGTGTTTCTACTTCGGTAAACTGCCGTAACTCATCGATGATAAAATCGTATCGATCAGGCGCACAGCGACCGAGCATCATTTTTACTTCACTTATTATTTGTACGCTTCTGTGAGTTATTTCGTCTGCTAAGTGGCTTCTCGCTTTGTTCGTTGATGTTTCCTGAGGCCTTTCACTCTCATAAAGATTATTATTGACATTGCTGCAATATCAGTGTAGCATAGATAAAAGTGAAGATTGGAAATCAACGTTGGAGACGAGAAAGAATACAGGGTTTCGCATGGATTTCACTCTAAATAATACTCCGTAGAAGTATTTATATTTAGTAGTCGTAGATGTATTGTGGATATTCGAAGGTCGTTAGAGCCAACAAACCACCATAACTCAGAAGATAATCGTAATGTGAAACGTTTTTGCTATGTTTATTGTTTCGTATCAAAGATTTTGTAAACGTTCGACCTTTTCGAATTATTCTTGTTTATATAATTTTTAGAGTTTTCAAATATTAAGTCTAATGTAAATTTATCAAACTTTAAACGAGCTTCAAACAGAAAGTGCTGCTTCACTGTCAACCGCAGAAATCTGGGTAGAATAATGAAAGCTAAATAATTTTAGTCGGTACGATACGAACGATATGTGCCCAAAACGTGCACACAAATATTATGCAAAAAAAAAACTACTACATATTGAACAGCTCATCACAGGCCTGACTTATGCTACAGCCCTCAATAGAAACAATTAGAGCAGTACGGTATTTCCCAGAGAGTTACAACGGATCATCAGCTGCTGGCATTAGAATTTCATAAGATGATTTTTTTGCTAGCTGTCTTCTAATACGAACACGACTACCTAGCCTTCTTTCACGGGGAGAACTTCGTTGCCCTCTATGCGGGTCAACTCGAACCACTTTTTTTCTAAATTACCTTACCACCCGCATACCGGAAACACTTCTCTCCCGAGCGAGCCTTATCGTGGACGGCTTGTCGGGGTGTCTTCCTATTCAGTTTTGTCAGTTTTGACTAATCAGCGTAGCTACATCACTCAGCTTAAGGCTCGACTTGTGCAGCATTTGGCTATAAATGCCTGTAGATCCTGAGTAAGTCGTATATGAACACCATATTATGGCTACACAGAGTACACCGATGTGGGGCGGTAGTTGAAGTTGTGCGTATTCTTAGCGAGCTCCATATATGTCCATCGTCTCATACTCATGAACGAAACGCCCCGAGATCAGAAATTACGTCTCAACTGGAGCTGAGGTCTTCATTTACAAATCCAACAGTGCCAAATCCAACAGACTTGCACCACTCCTAAAAAGCCCGAACGTTCTTTGCTGACAGTAGCAGACGACCGCATGAATCTGGACCCAGTTGACCCCAGCCGACCCCAGCAGAAGCGAATGGCTATACCCTGATGAGCTGCGGCTGGCTGACGAGTATGGCGTCGGATAGACCAGGGCAAGAGTTTATAGAGCGACGGTAGTGGCGAGGATGGCCAAGAAAGGATGCGAAGCTTCCTGAGGATGGTGGTGGGTAAATTCAGCTGGTGCGGGTGGCTGCCCATGTGGGTCTTTTATGCTTGGCCGTCGAGTGTTCTAGGGGAATGTTCAGCGAGCTCTTTGGCCGAGCATGGCTGAGGTTGGGGTGCCGTTGTTAACGGTAAGTTGTCAGGGTTGTCATGTCGACGATGGGGCGAAGGCAAGCAGGCAGGCAGGCAAGCAGACGGTCGACCGATGGGATTGGTGGGGCAAAAAGTGCTTGAAATTTTCAAGATTTATGGCCCTAATTGTCGGTTTCCGACGTGTGCTTCTGGCTTCATGTATCTGTGTGTGTATGCGTCTTTATGTGTGGAGGTTTCCTGGTGGGTTTCTCCCAACGTTTAACAAGAGATACCTGGGGCAACAGGCCCGCCTTGTTAAGCCCACGTCGAAACGAGCGAGCTTCTTACGTCGTTACTCACAAATAATATACCCACAAGGTTCGAGGTTCTTCGTGTGTAGGAAGGAACTTCAGTAGTTTAAAATAGACTGAGAATAATACGATTTTTATATCTTGACCGTGAACTAGTTTGAGAAATGACGAGCGTTAGAAAGAAGGCTAGTTTCCAGCGTTATAACGTCTCTATCTGCGTATAATTGGCACCAAATCGCCAAGCAGAGAGTCTATTTACGTGGTCACGGTATTATTATTTTCACTGCCACGAATTCGTGACGTACACGGATTTTGTCGAAGACCTGCCCCCAAACGACAATGCACGAGTTCGTACATTAGCTCAATAAGAGAGGTATATTCATGTTTCTTTTTGTTGACGATTTACGACCATTCAATGTGCGAACAGATCTAGCTATACGTAATCTTTTCGCCATCTAGAGTATTGCTTGAGGAGTACTTATCTTTTATGAGCAATCAGAAATCAGTATCATCACACATCGTAAACGTTAAGCACTTCGTAAGTAAAACAATCTCTTACAGTCGCTATGGGCAATCTAAACAAACACTGGCGCGAGCATTTACTCACTCGTTCAAAATCTTGTGCCTATCTGGGCCTTAGGCAGATTACTGGTGACTGAAATACGGGCGATTAGAGGAAATAAGCGAAATTGATTTGAAGATTCTAGGCAGAAAAACACCACCTCGTTTAAAAGCAGTCCCTTAGGAATAGAAACTATCCATAGATCTGTTTCGAACTCTGGCTTAACAGACAGCAACTCAGTCACATCGGGACATCGGGTGTTTTACAAGGACGATTCCGTAATGTGGCTCGCTTGATTCTCGATGTTGCCACTACTACCGTTGTGAAAATGAATTGTTACTCTCCATTGTTTCAACTATTGCTTGGACCCATATTTTCCATGGAATCTTCTATCTGGCTGTGCCAATCTTCATTGACAGCATCCAGGACAAGTGGCGCCTGCCGATTGAGTCACAGTGGCTGTAGGACGCTGGCTTCTTTCTTTTTGTGGCGACTGACAAACATCGAAAAGGTCTGGCTTTCGCCAACGCTAGTGCATGCCTGCTATCCTATGAAAATTCGAGGATATACTTTTTCTATTTTGAAAAAGCAAGCGCTCTTTTTTACTAAAAAAAAAAAAGAGAACCGATGATAACTCCACTGACGAAAACCACCTCAGAATTGAGAGAACTCGATTCTAATAGAAAGTAACCTCACAATGATGTTCGTAATTGAGGAGGCGATTGATATTATTGAAGCTATGGAAAGAATAGGATGGACGAACATGTTATTGTAAATTTTTCACTTGATGGCGCTCATCAACCGCTCAGACAAACGAAGGTCCAACTACTAATTTTTATAAGACAACTGAAGGGCGAGCGAATCCTTCGCCAGCTAAAAACATCTTAGCTAGCGTATTGCTTAGAGCTGCCTCGATTAATCTACTACGGTACATTACATTTAAATATATTCAAAACAGGTTAAATTGACTCGTTCTATCTTGACCAAAAGTTTCACCGTCAGCCGTTGCTCTGTATGAGTCCCGTTATAACTTGGTATCACATGCGAATGTTGAACTGCAGCTCTTACCGGCCACATAAAAGACCGGTTGCCACTGGGTTGTGCTTCTCCCACGAAGACTCTTTCATACATCGATTTCTTCCGATTGACTCCGCCACTACTATCTATCTGTCTGTCTGTATGGGGTGAGCGTACTTAGATGCCGATCTCGTTCTTGTCTAACGGCTGATCTTAAGGTCGCGTACAGCCGTTTGCGCCCCACTTCAGCTCATTCCAGACTTCCCTTAGATTCTTCTCGCTGCCATGGCTGCTGCTGCTGCTGCTTCTGGCTCAGCGCCATCGCGAACAAATTGTCCTAGCTATGGCCACTGTTCCGCCTCCGTTTTGAAACGTCCCCGTTACATGAGGTCCAGTGTCTGCCATTCATGGTCCGTTGCCTGCCGACGCGGGGAACCTCCTCGACTAAAGTCTTCTTTCTCGATCTTTTTCTTCCTGGCGCATAGGCTTGGAACCTGCCGCAGGCGATTCTTGGCTGGCGCCCGATTGGCGACTTCATATCGTAGCCCGGCATCGTCTGCAGGGGTTCCGGCTGCCTGGAAAAGATTCCACACGAAAGCTGCTAATCTTTCTAGGCTAATGCCCTGTATATAAAGACGAAAGCCAAACGAACAGACCGAGTAGTAGAAGGTGGCTTGCTGAGATTGGGGATTGTACCAAATGAAAGCGTATGTCGCTGGTCTAGCAATTCGGTCTTGCAGGCGAAAACAGAAAGGTCTCGTCCATAGCACTATCATGTACGCGAAAATATACACCCACTAGTTAGATCAACCGGACAAGTAGCCGAAGCGGTCTTACGAGTTGATTAGTTCAGCTAGTAATTGATTTGCGACGCTAATTCGTGTGGCTCCTACGAGGCCGTAGCGGTGATCAGTGATCAGCGGATCCGTCTGACGATCAGCAACATCACGCCATTGGTGAGCGCACATCATTTTCGTCTGTATCGACATCTGCGCTGGCGGGTTTCCCTGGTGAAAGGCGGTAAGTTCTTTGAGGGGTGACGGCCACTGAGGCCGTCCTAGCGGCGTTTGCGCAAACCAAGGCCTATTTACTGCTGGAACTCTCACAGCCATACTATGCGAGTATCGGTGAACGTAGGAAGGACTAACTCCATGGAAAAATGGTAGAGGTCTATGGACGCGGAGAGAAAAAGTTTGTTTGTTTTTTCAACCTTGAATGAGTTGAATTGGGGGGCATCACAAAAATGGCAGCCTCCCATCAGGTCTGTTTGGCCTGGCTTGTAACAGAACAAAGGGATCAATTGCACTAATTTCTGTATGCTTCCATAATTTATAGCAGTATGCACACGTTTGTGTGTAGGTATAGTTTTGTATTAATGGAAAAACTTAGATTAAGCTTAGTTTTCAATATGGCTATAAACTTCTCTCAATAAATGTCACATAGCAACCAACATTGTAGCTACAATACCCTAATCTGGCAGGCGTGTCGGCGGCCCGGTACCAGGACAGCGGATATCATCGTTATTCGATGCGCGCACAAAAGCAGGCCTCGTCAGTTCACACTCCGACCGACTCTTGCTTTGTTTTAGAAAAAAAAAAACCTGATATTTGCATCTAGAAGACGAGGAGTAGCAGTGAAAACCTATAACTGCTTTTCCGATTTCGGTTTGGAAATAGAAAATCGCTCCTGTCTCGTTGCCCAACTGCTTCTGTTTGCCCGATTGGCTTCGTCAGCGAACACAGTCGGTGATGGGTCTGTCGTCATTGATGAATAAATACGCAAAATGAGCAGCTACGTCGAACTCGCTCATTTTCGCTAGACCCATATAAAAAAAATAAAGCCAAACAAATGATATGGAAATGGGACCAGCGGACAAGGCCATAGTTGCGCATATGGGCTTATAATGAGCTGAGAGGATAAAAAGCCGTGATACGCAACTATTTTATGTCCTACTGTCTTTATGTGCTCATTGGACGAACTAAGTTAAGAAGAAAAACGATTCCTAAAAATTTTGAGTGAATCTGTAAATGTAATTTCTATCTCTGATACTATTAAATACTGAAGGGTCCAGGGTTTAATGGGTGCGAGTCCCATAGTACAAGGTAAATAACATAGATATGAGGTCTTGTTTGTACAACGCATTTGTCCTCAACCTCCAAAAAAAAAGGACACTAAAAAATTAAGCCAAGCCTAAGCAAGTTTTACGTCAAATGTTGTCTGTACTGCGGTCCACTGCGGTTGTTTTGTTAAGTTCGACGTTATTAGAAGCTTTACACAGGAGAAATGTGTTCAACAAATGTACGTATTAGGTGTACCGTGTGGCCATATGTAGAAGTAGAAAGTACCGTACGCTTCCTTGGCCACCTCGAGGGCACATTATAATTTCGAAAATGGTTAATTTTTCGAAATTGATGAACACCAACTGATTACTCAGCACATAATCCTATTATGACGCTATTCGGCTTATAAAACACCGGCATATTTGTACTACTAGACAGCTTTATTTGTTTTTAGGCATCTTAGATATTGTCTATATTATTGGTATTTTGGTTCACTATTAGCAGCACTTTCAGTAGACATGGAAATAAAGGTACTTCATAGAATGCAGTACCTGAAATTTCTGCTAATTGCTAGTGAAGCAAAGTTTTAACAGGTACCATTCATTGACCTACCTGTGAACCTTCCGAGTATTGGTTCGATAGAATAGAGGTTAATCTATGACCGTGTACCGCTTTCTACAACTATGCAGATATGATTATGATTCATATATTAATATATGGAACCAATTTTTTCGTAACAAACAGTCGTTTATAAGAAAGGCACAGATGTTACTAGCGGGGGGCAAAGTTCGTTTAAGAAAAAAACTGTTTGAATTGAATAAAGTGTTAACGTAAGAACGTGATTAGATCTTCTATATTTTTCCTCCAATGGCTGAAAGTTCTGAAAGCACTCAGCAACAATCAATACGGACGTACAATAGAACCGATAATTAAAACAGATTAGCAAGTGGCATTTTCTTAGTCCGAATCAACGAAACTTGATTTTAACTTAACATTATCGTCATCTTCATCATATTCATATGAAAGCATTCACAAAGGTCCATAACTTACAATTGAAAATAAGAAAGCCAGCAACTAATAAATTTGTCCTCGCTGTATGTTTTATGTATACATAATAATTGCCCTATGACAACCATCAAGCCTTATAAGGTCCGAGATCTAATCACATACATAGTTCGAACTTCAAAAATCACCGTGAAGGATTTACGCATGTTGGCAGACATAAACCTGCACCTAAAATTTACGATCTATCCAATTTTACATGGGATACGCAGGCGTCAGCAGGTAAAGGATGGTCGATCCTTTGATGGGCATTATCATTTTTATCGCTCTGCTGCATATTACCACTGTCGGATTCTTAGCCCCCGATAGACACGGATGGCAGAATCGCAATAAGAAAAATGCACGAGTTTTCTTTGACCAATCTGGTCATCTACCCAACCTTTTGTACTGGTGGCCGTATTGTTATTACAATCATTACTATGATATTCTAGTTGTCTGCTGTCATCGTTAGCATTTTGATGGAGCCTGATGCATTGTTGCTTGCTAGTTATTAGTATAGTTTTTAATTATTATATTGTTGTATTGATGTTTTCGTTTCACGAGCAGGCAAAAGACCATGATGATCCCCATCTGTCTGCTTCGGGACGTCCGTCTGCCATTGAAGGAAGGTGTGAAACGATTCGCCCTGCCTGTGTTCCTGTTTACGGTATACACACATACAAAGAAAAAAACAACACACTGTTTGTGTCCTCTTCTTTCCGCCGAAGCTCCCCCATGAGAAAATCATAATCCGAGGCACCAACATTATTCTATTTATATTTGCTGCTCCACCTCCCTCTCTTCCTGTCATATTTTTTTTTTGCTGATGTTTGTCCCTTTATTTTTCTACGGTCTTCTTCACCATGGTGTTACATCAGCGGTACTGCGGTACCGGATACCGAGCCCCTCCTAGTGATTTACACCTAATATCGCGAAAAACAATAATTCCACAACGGGTTCCATATGCCCGTCTGTGGATGACCAAAAGCTTGACAATAAGGCAAAGACAAACGCGAATATTATTATATGACTCGTTAGTGTCGATCCTGTTGTTGAGGTCAAAATGCATCTGTGTAGCAACCGCTCGTCGGCATGATCCAGTTTCGAACAATCGCTGTTTTATATTGTCTATCAATGCCGCTGCTGGGGCAGTGCGGGCTTCTACGCATCTTAGAACCCCCCCCCCCCCACATATTAGCGACCGCGCAGGGACGGGCAATGTGCTCTTCGTTCGTCAGTGTTCTAGATATCATAGAATAGTGTTCTACAGAAATATATGCAGACTCTGTATAGTCAGCCGTTTGCTGAAGACAGATACCGTCAAGTGAGCTGGCAATAACCAATGGCGTATCTATCCGCAAGCATATGGCTTTTGCCGTTTGCAGATGAGCTCGCAGACCCCATTCGTTCAGAGCAAGAGCAACCGCAGACAGTACGACACAAGCGAGCTAAATAGGCAGAAAAAAATATCAACTATTGGGCTGTTAGTTATGAGCAGATAGTTGGCTGGGTCCACTATTCAATCCGTACAGGTATCTGTGCAGTTATTGTTGTTGTGTGTGGGCCTATTCAACAGAATCAAAGTCTGGATTTTGCTTGTTTATTGCCGCAATATATATCTTTTGTGGAGAAAACAAACCGTTGCGTAATGGTAGCAGCGGCACCAGCAGGCCCAGATCGTCAAGAGGGCGGATGAACGGTCTCCTTGTTTTAATAATAATGATCGACATTTTATACTTGCGGTTTGGGTTTTTCAATCGGAAGCCGTTCAATACCAGCAGATCCTTTGGACGGAGCAGCAACAGCAGCTCCGGCGGACTGCCAGTGGTCATGCTCGTTGCCGAAAAACAAACGAAGCGATGAAAACAAAAAATCGAAGGAAAAAACTTTTGTAGGAAGCTATCCACCTCCGTCTAATTTTTAGCTTGCCCGCCTTCTGCTCGGCCTGATGAAGTCGCTGATGCTATTGATGTTTCGCTATATCTCTCTGCTATGCCACTGCTCGTCTTAGCTTCAATGTCTGATTGCATCGCTTTGCATCGCATAACATGAAATTGAAACAGGATCGTGAGGGAAACCGGTGTTTGGCAACGGCGTCTGTTTTTCAATGTTTCTTTTTCCTTGTGCATGTTACCATCCCCTTGGCGTTTTTTTTCTTTCTAGATTCCGTGTTTTTTACTCATACCCGATATGATCGGCACCAGCCGCGTCGTTCTGCTGCTAGTGACGCTGATTGCTTTGTTATTATTGAGCTGCGGTTTACACGGCGTACGATTGTGGCCCGGTCTGGTCTCGCCAGATGTTACTTTGACTATAAATGCCGTTGAAAAACAACGAAAGAGAGCACTGCCAAGCGTCTAGCGACTATGAAGAGGTCTAGTGGTTACACAAATGGTTGCGATAAATTCAAAATAAGTCACGTGTAATATAAAAAAAAAGCTAACGATTAACAAACAGGTATCATTCCCGTCTTGACGAGACTCAATACCAAAGCAAAATATGCCTGTCAGAAAAAGACGAGCCGTGGACATTTTACACACGTGGAGGTCTGACGGTCAGCTAAATTCATGTCCGTAACCATCAAGTACTTAATAACACCGGAGCACCGAACGTAGTGATTAAACGATACGACAGTCGCAGTCCTGAAAAGATCAGCCGTCCTTTAGTTAACTACTGCTATTCGAGTTTTCTGCCTAGAAGGAGTTGCGCCAGGGATAAGAGGTGCCAGACGAAAAATGAAAGTACCTGCATAAAATACTCCTGAAATCATGATTAAACTACGTATAGATACGTAGAGATCGTGTTCGTTTATACGATGCGACTGGCACTTCCGGGACACTAAGTTATGGTCAAACGCCGGTCGTCACGCTCGAAGGGCAGCTGATTGCAGATGAAAAAGCTGGTTTCGAGTTCAATCTGCATTTTATCAGTGATTTCATCTGTGACAACTCCGACAGGCTGCTTTCAGTGCACGTAACGTTCAAATACACCAGATATGCGGAAAACGTACGCACGCGCATACACTATTCGAAACTACTTCAATTTTATTCGAAGTCACCCTCTATTGCATTAAAGCAAGCAGATTAATTCCTTTACATTAACAGTAGTTCTGTGCCACGATTACTGTGAAAATCATGTAATATATTATAATTGTAGATAAAGTTTCCGATCATACGGTGGATAAGCAACTTGGCCATTTTAAATGACTGCTTAATATGGTAAGCGTTAATGCCCCCAGCACGGCCAAAAAGAAGACGTTCCTCCTCTTAGAACAGGCCTTATTCCATATGCACAGTAATACATAGCTCCTAATTTTGAATAATATAGCATACACTAGATTATGATAAGCAGGCATTTGTCACACAAAAACTGCACGATTTCCATAGAAGATATGTAGATTAAGCTCAATACATCGAGACGGGGTTGCTGGAATAGAATCTAGGACAAAACTAGGCATCTGTTGATCGGTCGGTCAGTTAGCCGATGTGGACAGTTAATTACAGATGAATTCTGTGGATTAAATGATAAAAGTTTCTTCAATTTCAGCAGTAGATCTTATCGTATTCGTCTGTTTTTAGTTTAACACAATTTCAGCAGCAGCGCAGTGCCTCTATTAAAGGGTAAGGTTCGAGTAGTGCGTCAGAGGTTCCGTTTCTTTCATTAGCTTGCTATCGACCAAACAGATCTCGTTTTCTGAGTTTTGCCAGGGGACTAAATAGGTCCATTAGAGCGAGCGAGTGAAGCGACCGGCCACATACCCACCAGTTGAATCTAGGACTTACAATCTTTTGTCACTAACAAGTAAAATAGCTGTGCACTTTTTCAGTAATGCATCATTGTGACCCTTTATTGTAGAAACTGCTAAGGTACGTGTTTTGCACGAGTATAAACAGGTTTGCGAACATTGAACCGGTTTTTACTGTTCCTAGATTTACTCTAATTTTATAATATTTCTGCGCCATTTTTACTGAACCGCCATCTGCTTTTCCTACGCGCATCATAGGTCTCACCTTAAACAAGAAATACATATGGCTCCTTCGCAGATACCGAATGCGCTTAGAAATAATCGCTCATCTGTTAATGGAACAATATGCAACGGAAAGGCAATTGTACATATCATAGCTAGCAAATAGAACGAAAGATCCAGCGACGAAAACAAAGAGTAACTTCTAAATAAGAGCAGGGTATGCCACAACACGTGATTGGCACGCGCCCTATATTTACCCATTACTCAAAGATCCAGTGGCTGAACACGCGATGTTTGCGCCCCACTGCATCAAGGTATTGGAAACCTTGTCGACTCGGGCTGATCTCTGCCTCAGCTAAATATGTTGTACATCTACGATATACACACACATATTTGCAACGCCACATTCTTGACAGCCCTGTTAAGACGTGTCCTATCTGTTTCACCTCCTGTCGCTTATTGCCACTTGCGCGGACCCTACGAATAACAACGTAGACGGTAGGCACCTCGCAGATCTCTCACGTTAGTCAATCAAAATAACAGCGGCTCACGCAAGTCAACTAAGCACTGAACCAAAGCAGGACAGCGCTGTGAGTGACTAGCCAGCTAGGCAGAATTTGAAAAGCCCATAACGAGTAGGCCTGTCCTCGAATTTCTCCAGGCTACAGCAGATCCACAGAGGCGGCGAGACAGAACTAGCATCGACGAGCTTGATTGACTGAGTGACAGGTAGAACAGAGATCGCTGGCGATGGCATAGCGAATTCTGCCGCAGGGCAAAACGATGACGAGGAAATCCCGAAATTCATCGAAGGCGCTAGTAGATGCAGGCGAACGGCAGGATCGACGCGCTTGCCGACGCTGTGGACCATTCAACCTAAATTAGCATTACCAAAACGACAACTTGGGCTACGGCTGCTGATGCTCCCGATCTGCGTTGCCATTAACGAAGTAACAGCAGCGACAGATTGGAGATTGACTAAACTTCTAGCGGCACTAGCGGCTAGCGACAGCAAGAGCTTGTTTGAAGGTATACACATCATTAACAAGGATCACCTAGCATTATTGCGAGAACTAGTACAGTCCCAGTAGAATAACTACAGCGGCATGAAAACACACGGCCAAGTTGTCACAATAACTTCATAGCCAGCCTCATCGTCATTACCACCATCGCCAGGAATGGAGCCACTGAAGTAGTTGTTGTGACTGGATGTAACTTCTTGACGGACCGTTATCACTAACCGCTGTGGCAGGTGTCCATGCAAAAGCTACCGGTCAACCTGAACAAGTCCACTAACGGGCTAACGGGCGAATAAAGATATCGTAAGGATGCCAGTTAGCCTCAAACAGGACCAATCCAACTGACCTTAGCAGGGAAGCACTCGGAAGAAGTAGCCCGTCTGGAGTAGACTTTTGAAATCCACAGTTTTTCCAGTACTGGCGGAATCACCGTTACCAATCACTGCGAAAATCAGTCGATTTGCATAAGCCTTTGTGATAGGGCTACAGCGAGAGTTATGGACAAATAAACAGTATGTCGTTTTGTGTGCGTGCGTGAATGTATGCCTGCAATTTCAACAGTGGGGAAAAGAACGGTAAGTAACTGCGCCAATGGCTCTGTTATCGTCAGGTTGTCTATCTGTCTAAAATTCCTTCCGAAACTTAATTATAGTTTCAACTGCATCTGGCATTTGCTGGCTATTTCCGCCTATATTTTTGCTTTACGTATAAGTGAGTGAATGTATGCATGTGTGAATGTATTTCGTATGTGCCCTATAAAAGTCCTTGTCTGATTGTCAGTGAATGTACACGCGCGAGACATCTTGATCAAGCAAAACAATCAAGATCTTCTATCTGACTCTTCATTTCCTTTACATCTCTGTTGCTGGGTTTCGTCTTCAGTGGCGCCTAAAGTCAGAACCAACCCCACTCTCCACACATAAAAGAATAAATCGAAAAAAAAAAAGTATCGGAATTCTACAGATATTCTCTGCTACTGGCAGCCGGCCATTGCTGCTATCTGTCACTGAAGCGATGGATGATACTGAATCCGCTGCTGCCGCCGCCGCCGCCGCCGCCGTCGTTCGAATGAAGACGACGTAAACATTCGATTAGTGGCGGACCTCTATGGATGTGGCTGACAATCTTTAGCTTGTGAATGCTGTTATAAATTTTCGGTTGCCGAACGTAGAAAAAGACCTGTAAAGAAAACAGAGGCCTAGAGCACTACAGGGTACAATATGGGTGTTTGCTTAGATACTCGCGGGTCCCCATGCTGTGTGAACGAATGTGTATATGCGTTCTCTTTTATATAACTTTGAAGCTGTCTCGTATAATCGTATACGATCGAACTATCCGATAGCACGAGATCATTGCTTGGCGACCCCTTATTTAACTGCGGGCTGCGGGAAGGTAGGTAGTAATCTCACTGCTCAAACAATACCGCGTTTTTATCTAATAGGACAAGAAGAGACGACCGATTCGAACGATAGTTTTTTTTTTCGTACGTACATTCACACGTAGTCAATTAGCTGCTCGATCATCAATCGGCACCAAGAAGCATTCGGGTTCAATACAATCAAACGATATGGCCCTTGGAGGCCTAGCTCATAATAAACATAAGCGTTGTTTTTGTTTTTTCGAGAAAACTTTCTGTATTGAACGAAAATCTCTGCTCTTGGGGCTTTAACTTCTAGCTTTTCCGTCACGACCGCCGTCAGGATGGCACAATCAATGGTAAGAAATCCGACTTATGATTTATAGTACTGGCGTGGTTTCGGCCGAAATAGCAATTCATTACAGACGATACGTAACGTAAAATTGTTCAGTTTTCCTCGAAATCCATAGGCGCTTTGCAGAATCAGGACACTGAAGGTGTTCATTCAGATATGCAACGACTACTCACGATCAATTCATAAAAAAAAGCCCAGGTGGAGTTTCGCTTTTAGTGCCTACCTTGACACGCAAGTTGGATCGATATTAGCCCAGGTAAGCCGGAGAAGCCTTTATACCGCGGCGGCAATTGATCGATCATTTTCATCCTAAAGATGCATTGTAAAATCAATGTGGGCTTCATTATGCGCGATCCGGTTCGCTATTAAGTAGACTTCATCGGAGACAGACATATATATATATATATATTGATCTTTCTTGATTTAGCAATAATGTTAGCGTGCCAAAATAATGTTATGTACAGATATGTATCGTAGATTTTTCAAAACCCTGTTATCAATTATTACATTTTTACTACCGGCCGGACAATTACAGATGCAGTTGACACTCATTCTTCGTCAGAAAAATCTTAGTGAAGACCTCTTAGCGCAGATGTACAAAATCTGCACATCCAAATCCGCCATTTATCTAAGCTTTTTTTTAGTTTTTCTTTCTATCTATTTATCCAAAGCTGGTTTATGTTGCTCGAGTTTCATTACTGCCTGAGCGAACGTATGTGCACCATTCGTCAGTTACTGCTAACGGACGGCCAAAACAATATCATCTGCATTTGGGGTCCATTGTTGTTATTTCTATCGAGTGCGAACGTGGTCCCTTAAAAAGACTGCAGTAGGTCAGTATTTGTCAAGCTCATCCGTCGTTTGCTGAAAAAGTCTTAGCATTGTGCACAACGTTGTTGTGCCGATAGCTCGCAATGGCGGCGTGTCCGATCATCATTATGAAAAACATTTATGTCCCGATTATGTTTGTTTTGACGTCTCGTTTTCTATATTTGCTATAGCAATACCAGATACCCAGATTAGTGTCTTTGCCACCTACCAATAAACCTGTAGGCTTTCGCCACGTGCAGACAGCTCTGACTAGAGAGTTCCCACGCAGCTGCTTGTTTGAGCGTGGCGCTCCTCTCTGCAGGGGCAGTGGCTGAACAGATCCAATCGTCTTGATTACGAGAACGTTCATCTGTGTGCTGAGCCTCTCTACAAAAGAGTGATGTGAGACGCTGAGTCCCTAACGAAATGACACCGACGCAATCAGCGCTTTTACTTTGCTGCTATGTAACCGCCGCAGGGGTCGCTAGCTTTTCACGTTGGTCATAGATGGCGCCACCGTTTGCGTGTGACTAGCCTGAACAAAATTTATCGCTATGTTTTTTTTATTTTTCTTTAATTTTCAACAAATAGTTTTACCTCAGCTAATTTACCCAGATTATCACTTGTGCCCCCCGTTGATACGAAGCTGATGTGGTAATTTAGTTTTTGAATAGATCACTTGAAATGCTGTTGTAGTAAAGTTCGGATAGCAATAAGCTGAGGGCGTTGCTTATTTCTAAGACGTGATACGACATAATCATTGTGTTGCTGCGTAGTTTTTTCTGAAATTCAAATAATTATGGGTTATAATATTGGACTGATAGATATAGTTTCTCCTCAGACAGCACGCCACCATAGAATTATGGCGTTACCACATCATACTACGTTGCTTGGACCGCAGTTTTAAACGTTGGCGTAAACCCACTATGCTTGGTGGTACGTGGATCAATGCTTGAAAGTACGACTGCGTCGTAAAAGCAAGTAGGATATATGAATATAAATTACCTATTGGTTTGTCAAATACGCCATAGACGCAGAGGTACCACGTTGGAGCTTATGTACTTACTCCGAATTTCAGTATTGGTACTTTATGTACGTGTGTGTGTATACGCTCAAAGTGGACTCGAATATGATGACAAAATTGGCACTTTTATCCTTTAAACTAGGCAAGTATACTGGCCGGTTTGTAATAAATAGAGCATTCTACTAATACTTTCCGCAGTTTTAATAGAACTAGTACTTATCAGTAAATTAAAGTTATGCACATGCTTTTGAAATTATTTTACATGCGGGATTGTAAAATGTAGAGTATAGGTATATTATCAATATTTTTGGCTACGGAAATCAGAACTAACGTAACGTTAACGCTATGCAAATCTAACAGTTGAGGCAGCATTTAGATCGGTCCTTCGTTTGCAAAATATCTACGTCTATTCCACCGACTGCCAGGTGATTGTGGTTCATATAATGTAATATACGAACGGGGCAGCGGAGTGGGGGGTGGTATGGATTATTTACAATATCGACAATTGCACCTTGGAATGATTTCATTGGAACATTACCTTTAAGATTCTTTGTTGAATTGTGACGAAATCTCTAAGTTTGCCATGTCAAATGGCTATATTGGTTACGTACGTATCCGTATACTGTGTTAAATATTGGCGATGCTAAAAAGGATGATCTCGCCTAGAGAAATATTGTATGCTCAGGAAATACGTCTGATGAAGATACTCTGCACGCGTAGACGTACGCCAATAGTTTTTTGAGCAAAGGTTAGACGGAGAAGATATGTCTATTTAGGTGCCATAACCAAAGTGCTATATAGTTCAAAGCATTTGAACCTATTTTGCACTGAGAACACCCTGAGAGTCAAGCTAATGATGCGAGAGGCGACCTTAACTACGTCCACAAGGTGATTTTGGAATTGCATTTGCCCGTTGACCGCACCCGGAAAAGCTTTATAACTACTTCCTTAGCAACTTGTTTACCTAACTAGTAGATCATGCGGCTAGAAAAAGCCTTTAAACCAGCGCCATGTGAGCTACCTCACACCGAGGGGAGATCCAGTCAATGGCATCCTAAATTTCCAATGTGCCTTTCATGCTCCGAATCTCGATGTACAGTTTCAGGTGAGAGCGGCGGGCAGGGCCTGGTGCAGGAATCTGCATTTTGATTACAAATTTAGATGGCGCTCCTTTAATATGACAGCAGACAAATAAGCAACTACCCATATCGCCCGCAGCCCGTAAGCTAGTTCTTTAATGACTATACTAATTCAAGCTAATTAAATTTGCCCCGGTTGCAGTGCTAAACAGTCGTATTCTATAGTACCCAACACATCTAAAGCATGCTATTCAATATTACCGCTATGTAAATGAAAATAAAACGTGTTCAGACGATTGATCTTTTCAGCTTATTAGATCTTCACCCAGTATCACGCTTTCCATTATGCCTTCCGATTGTCCAATGAGGTTAACTAGGACTATTTTATTGAAACGTATCGCGAATACGGTGGTCCTTTTCAGTCTGCAGTACCTGGATAGACGCTGATACTACTAACTTTTCTTGCTTTTGTAAAATTTCCACTAGTGAAACCCTCTCTAGAGCTTATTAGGCATATAGAAATATCCGAATGCACTACATGAAGCAATGTTGGTGCCAATGAAGGCTCAAGTACGAATGGCCATTATAAAAACCTTCGGGCAGTATGCATGCCATTTGTATCATAACTTTGTGACAATTTTGCCCAAAAATGCCCCTGTTGGCCACCACACGACTCTATATATTGGATTGCTTCATACAATAATGCCTATTTGAGGGAAGGCAAAGAGTTGTTCAGCATAATTTAATTTGATCTTTTGCTTGCCCCCCCCCCCCCCGTTCCGATGAAAAACGTGCTTCAGTCAAAAGTTCTTTCGCAAATAACTGTTCTAAGCTCCTTCAAGCGTGTGATAGAGTATGTTGCAACACTGCAAAAACATATGTGTTATATATTATCACGGAATCAATATACCCGAACCGCTATACGTAGCTGTAATTATGTTGTGGACATGACTGTGGCTAGCATTTGACTGGGCAGTTTCAGTCTCAGGAATCATTTTATTTCCAAAATCAGTGGCCATTTTCCCTTAACTGGCTTCCAGTTTGTTAGCGCTAGGCGGCTGCCGTGCCAATTTACGGATCTGTGGAGTGACTATTGTACAGCCTCTAGTATTTACTAGCTGGGTCTAGAACAGTCCGCCCCTTTGGGTTTCACCTCGTCGGCAAATCCCTATCCAAGGATTCGCGCTCCTCACCAAGTGAATTATTCAAATTTATTCCTTCTTCGTTTACTCGGTGGCTTATCGCCGCTCTGGGGACTCTTTCATTCCGCTGCATTCCCGTTCCGTCTGAGCACACGTCGCAGCCAAAGTATATATATAGTCGAAAAAGTATTGATGGTTTTTCTAGCTGGATGGCTTTCAAGTCACATATTATTTTAGGTAATATAAGTCGCGTTGAAAATCTGTGCAGAAATTCGTTATAATTTATAATTTTATGATAATAAAGGTCACAATTGATGGCCAGGCTTATAAACAAAATTGTGCTGTTTATGGCAAAAATAAGTTATCAAAGATGTTTCCGTCCTTCAAATTTAGATGTAAAAGGGGCTCCTCGTACTGGTTTACCGATAACGAAAAAAAAGTAATGAAGTTCTTGAGAGAACTCAGCAGGACTGATGCGTAAGTAGCTGCTAGTACACCGCCAAGCAGCTAATCATGCAGTAAAATATTCAAAATCGTCTGAAAGGAATCAATGGGAAGCCTGATCCTTTGGTTCCACACGAATTGATGCAAAAGAAAAAGAACTTACTGGATCATAAATTCGTCTGCCGACTTCTAGAGGAAGGCAACGAAAAAAAAAAAGGAATAATTTTTAAAATGGTTAAACACAACTGACAAACACTGAATCATATATGATAGTTGGATACGAAAAAGAATTTGCCTACAATTTGTGGCAAGGTCTAGGCTGAAGCCGCAGAAAAGGTAACGTTGCCGCCGACAAGCGAAACGATCGATTCCGAGTGTTCGTTCTATCGACAATAGCTAACAAAATGACTAGGAGCCATTGAAAGAAATTTACCGAACTGGCGAGCAGAACGCGCTTGGTCTACCAGCACAACAATGCAGTATCACATATGTGTTAAGCTTATTCGGCAAAAATTCAGAGAGATCAGAAATTCTAGTTTACTCGCCGTTTAGTCCGATCAGAGGTCTCCGTTTCTGAAGAGTTCCTTCTACGGCGTTAACTTGGTTTTGATGGAGGAATACAAGAATCACTTGTGGCAATTTTTCGCCCAGAAACCATAGAATTATCGATGAAAATAGCGCATATTTAGTTTTTAATGTTTCGAAATGTTTTGATAACCGTCAGTTTTTTCTTTTACACTGTATATGCGTGCATGCGATGATTTACTAGGTATACCGCTAATGGTTGCGAGTCACGCTTGGCATAGGCGAGATCTCTGATTCCATATCTGCTTGATGATATGGGACTTGTCATGGAACTAGTACTACAAAAGATAAATACGTAAAGAAAACCGGGTTATTATTTACTTGTTTGGTGCTACTGCTGCTTGACACTAAAGAATCAGAGAAAGTGGAAACTTCGGCTGAATCTTCCATATACTTCAACTCAAAAACAAGTGAAGGCTCCACGCGTAACAGCTCCGTTGCCTGAATTCTATGGATGTTCGTATTTCAATCTTGAAGTTTGACGCCAATTCGAAATGATCCATCAGGGAATCGTAGCTTGCCTCTTGAAAACGTTGAAGGAATGCCATCTTACGTCTCACGATAATTCAAGCAGAAGTGGAAAACGTTGATAAATTTCAAACCGACTGGTCGGCTATAGGCCAGTTGGTTGAGTCTTTCTAACAATGACGATTTCTAATTGAGTTTTTAATGCTCGGCTTGCGATGGCCGCTACAGAGTCACAATAGAGACATCGTTTCTATCGAGTTGCTCTTATGCTAACAAGTATGATAATATAACAAATAACAAAAGATGCATTAATGATACAATATATGCCATTATTTGACGGTAATGACTGTTTAGGACAAAGGAAAAAAAAAAAAACTGAAAGTTTAAATGCTTCGCTAATTTTTGAAATAATCTGTCTTTCTTCTATGTTTTGTTTCTTCTTGTTAGTCCATTTATCAAGCTTTAGATAATAATGAATGTTAGCAGTTGTCTCTGCGGCTGAAATGGTTGTTATCATGGCAGCGATTATTTACCGAACCGTTTTACTAATCAAAAAGTAGAGGTTAGAAACGAGTATAGCCTCTCTTGATGAAGATAACTAAATAGCTTGAAGATAACAGAGGCAGTTATATGTTCCATATGTTCACAGATTATAGAAGTCATGTGGATTATCATCAGCGTCATGATAGGCTGTGCGTTATAGAATCTATTTCTTGCAAAATATGCTAAATTTCATTATAAATATATATTTTATATTTGGCAGTAAAATCATTGAATGGTACAAAAAGCTCGCATTTGACGTATATGGCTAGGGGATGTCATCAACAGATTGGAAATATTTTCATGTGTGGCTAGAAGTAGCGCCAAGGTAACGGAAGACAAGTTATTACACTTACAAGCTTTTATAAAAAAACAAATGATTGTATTATATGTAACAGTGTACATAGAAAGCTAAATTAGACCGATCCAGGCAGGGAGAGTAAATCTAGGGTTCAATGAACATTTTGGGTTTACAGTTAACACAGCATTAGTAATATCAGCGTTGGCAATTGTTATTAGAAATTAGTAATCATTGTTATCAGACAAGGTATCAAGGGAGAACAAGGACTTATTATTAAGATTGGTTACTAGGCGTCTCTATAATTGTCATGCCGTTTCATAGCCGTTTTTTTGAGAAAGCCCAGCTAACTCCAGCAAAAGACAGCCCGGCTAGGTTTTCGAGCGAGGGGAAGTCCTTAACGCTATATCTGATAAAAAGTTACTCTGAGAACTTGTTCAGTTGTCACCCCACGCTTCATCGATCATAGCCTAAATAAAGTTGCTGCTAAGAGTCTCCTTGTATCATTTACTACAATACAGGTCCATAAGGAGCCACTCGTTGCTGGAATTGTCCTGTCTAGGTTTTATGTTGCGCTCTCGAATTTGCCAAATTACGAACGTTATCTGTGCCATGGGGTCGACGACAACTTCAATTGTACTCATGCACCCTCCATATATATGTGATCGATATGTAGGATCTACTAGATTAGTTGATTGACTTTTATTGCTAACTACGAGTGAGCATGCTCACGTCATTCCTCGGCAACGAATATAAAGCGGATATCTCATGGAAGGACGCACAGAAAGCTGGCATTTTTTACATATCCTCACTTCGTTCACTTCGAACCTACTTCAGTATTCCAAAGATGGCGATATTTTTCCTTTATCGTACTAACGCCTAGTCTACGAGCGGACCCTTGCTGAAGAACGGTCGCATCCGTTATAGCTGATGAACCTGCTACAGGTTGGTTTTTGCTGGTGCAGTCGATCTTAATTGTTATTGCCGGTAAAGCCAATCTTCTATCTGAGGCTTTCTTTGTTGCCTGTTCTCCTATTCAATCCGTTGCTTCTTGGGTTGTAGGTAGATCATCAACAGATGCGCAGCAGCCAGCCAATGATAATTTCACTCTTTTTTTTTCATTTTTAATTACAACATTGAGAAGGGAGTGACGGATAGACACTCCGTCCAAGTGAAAACCGACGCGAGCGCGCACGAGCCTTTACGTGCTTTTCTTTTTCCACTACCATAATTACACCCAGATCGTAGTTCCTTTACCTGGCTCCTAGTTTTTCCGGTGCAGGCCATTTTGCATCTCTTTTTCTCTCAGCATATCATTATTGCTAAGTATTATTTTTTATCTGTATATCGCTAGCGATTATACCGTTCCGTACCATCAAACCGCAGAAGCGATCTGTCCCTGAATAACACCGGCGACGACGACAGCTTTCCCGTAGCACTACAACGAAAGTATTGGCGTCGGCAAGCACCGCTGCAAAGGTATACCTACGCTGCTAGTGTAGCAGATCATCTGTACGTGAACTTAACCCGTCTGTGGACGCTTAAAGTACGTGTAAACAATGGGACAAGATGGCGGCAGAAGCAGAAATACGAAATGGCCGGTTTAGCAGTCCGATCGATAGGCCTGCCTTGTATCGTTGGAGTATGGCTGGAGCCCTGCGAAGGAAAGCTATGATGGCCACTGATTGTAGTGGCTGTTGCTGCCGCCGACAAAAGAAAAACGCCTTGTTCTCTGCTCGGTTGTTTTTTGTTTTTTTTTTTTTTTTTTTCAGGTTTGCTATTTAACGAACAACGACAAAATTCAAAGATATACTGGTTACAAGCCGAAGGTCACAACTAGATGCAACCGGGTGTACGCAGGACACTATGGTAAACGAACAAGTGGCGTTACATTCGTCGCATTGTTTGTCAATGTAAGGGGAGCATCACAGTAAATGATCGAGGTTTGACGTAACTAGATAACGAGCCTTAATAATTTTGGATCATTGACCATACGCATTCTATGCGTTATGGCCTATGGATGTATCGCGCTGCAGTAGCGTAGCAAGTGCCGTTTTTCAACTATAACCCAGGCAGAGAATCCGAAAAGACCATAAAGTTTAATTGAAAATATAGAATATTTCGCTGCCTTAGTGAACAGTTCAGATACTGAACTTTTTCTGATACAGAGCATTTGCAATCATGTGTTATAGATTTAATTCTAAGTTTCCATTTGCCTCCAGGCAAACTTGTTAGATATTCATTATTTTCTGTATAAATATAAAAGGGAGCCTAAAAGTAGACAACTTAATTGTCATTTGTGAGGAACGACCTAAACTTTATGTCGCTCTTCTATAATTTCACAGGCATTTTTGTGAACTTCAGCATGTAATTTTCATAGTTTATGACGGCATATTGCAACACCAATAAAATAAGCTAACCCCGCTCATGAAACTGTCGGCTCTCTAACTACCATAAAATAGGGATAGAGCCTCTCTTTTGTATTCTTATTCTGTCGTCAGACCAACCTTTTACGGTAATAGATAAAGCGTACAATTATTCACTGCTCTATAGAATAAAAAAGAAAAAAAAAAAAACACTAAAGAGATTTTCGACAATACTTTGTAATAGCTTAGCGGGTAACGTGTTTGTATGCTAAATTTAGCGATAGGTTGTAGTCATGGTTCGAACCCGGATTCCAGACCTCTTGTTCGATGGTAGCCAGCCGTCTAACGGAACGTCTAACGGCGATGCCGGACGTAGAACTCGAGACAGACAGAGAGTCCAATTTATCTTAATATTGGTTAGTACAAGAAACTGAGAAACGTAACGGTCAATGAAGCTAAGAATGAGAAAAAACAGTGACAGAATGTAATTGAAGTGACGCCTTATTGTCTAAGTTAGAATAACTATAGAATTAGCATTTAGAAGATGAATTTCTAGTTGTTTTTCGTTGGTAACTTTACTTAGCTCTAGGGAGATGCTGACGTGGTCGTGGCACACGAATACTTTTGTATGCAGTAGCTTCATCCAGTGATATATTCATGCTATCCCGCTATTGGAAGATGAAACGATAATATCATATTCATCCTCGTTAGGTTCTGTTCTAATCAGTCGAGGCTTGCCCTTTTAAAAACCATACGGCACGTAGGTCGTCATCAACACAACAAACATCAACTATGAAAATAGCTTCTAAGGTGTACACACGTATTAGACAGAAGCTTTAAAAATATGGACGTTTGCAAAAGTACGGCATCGTTTGCGTAACAAGGCCTGTAAAAATGTAAGACTGCAATGGCGAGTGAATACTATCAGTCGGTGGGAAATCGAAAAATTCTAGGACTGTAAAAATACGCTCAGATAGGGAAAACAAAAGGCGATATACCTATATTTTACAAAAAATAAAACATAGGTTTTCATACTCAGGCATACGGGTCATGACGTCGTTCCCTGTTAAATAGAATACTGTGTGTTACAGAAAATCTAAGAGTTACGAAGTAGCTAAACTGTCAGTTAATTAATATTATTTATTATAATATATATATATATATATATATATATATATATTATAATAAGCTTCTGTAAACTTTTCAAATGCCGAAGAATCTTTTATAGTATTTTATTTGAACGTAGTTTAGATTGTTTTGGAATAAGGTACGAAATATACGAAATGTGGTGCTGCGGTCTAAAAAACCATTAACAATGCATATTTTATTTGGAAAAATTCATTTCGAAGTGGGTTATTCGATCTTTTAAATCCTAAAACTAAGCCTATTTTTTATAACGTATTGAGATACCTGAAAAAGTAAACACGCATTAACAGCTTCAGAGCCCTCTAGCTAAATAAAAAAAATTCTATTTCTAAAAAATCCTACATGCGCGTATCATGGCTAAATTATATGATTGTAACGTCTTCATCGCCTGATGATTGTTAGAAAAGTCAGAATTGACACAGATCACCAATCGCTTATGCAACAAACTATTGATTTTTAGTGCTTCCTTCATACCGTCGGACGCCGCAAGAAGCCGTTCGATTTTAGAATTGAACACGGAAGATCTTCAAGCAACGGCAATCTTGGCTATTGTAAGCTACTTCATCCATTTTGCTTATTGCAGTCACTCATATCTATCGAGACGGCCACTTCAGTAGTTAGATACGTTAACTTAGCCCGTTCCCCGTTGTTACCTCTGCTGAAATTTCAGAACTTAGATATTTTCATCATAATGCGATGGAAATTAGCGTTCGCAATAGTCAATCCAATATGCTGACGTTTCGTGCTGATTCGTTGTCTCAAAGATAATGTTATTTTGCAACGAGATATCTCTCTATCGCTCTAAGCTAATGTGGGCTTAGATTAGGGGGCTTTTTTGTGTGTATGTATACATTGAAGAACCTAACTATATAGTAAGATAAATATTATGCGTTGGACGCTGATAACATTCCGACATCATAGCAATATTACATTTTATAGGATTTGAAGATTTAATAAAGCCATTTCGACTAGTGCTAGCAAGTCAAGCTTAACTATTCAATAAAGTTGAACACAATGAGCGTTTCTCATAAGCCTTCTTTTGGATACTACTCCGTCGTCGATGACTACAGAAGAATATGAGAAAAAAATGCAGGATCTATTCAAGACCAAATGGCGTATCAAGCTGTAAATAAAATGTCTTCTAATCTTCTCATTTCAAAGGTCACTTGCTAGGAGATTGGGCGTTCACTAATTTTCGACGAGAGATTTTTAAGCGATAGCTTAACATCAGTCGCGGCTGTTGCCATATTTTCGTCGCAAAAATAAGCTATGCTGAAAACAATACTGATAACACTAATTTTAAAAATATTACGATCTATAAGGTGAAAAGTTTGTTCAGCGCGCTTTCGAAAAAAATCATGTTTCACATGTGCAGGCTACCAGAAGGCCTACAAGCTTCACGGCCGGTCACTTAGTGACTGAGACCTAATCGAATGAAGTTTACATGACAGCCTCATAAGCATTTAGTCGAACCGACTAGACAATGTATCCATACCTACCGGTGGTAAATAATTATCGCTAGATTTAGCAGCAATAGGCTTTATTTACCAGATAAACACCTGTTCACAAACAACAGACACGTTGAATTTTCGTAAGATCCTTCCACCTCGGACTGAAATATTTAACATGGGAGAAAATCCGAGAGTGCTTTGATCACAGCCCATCTATTCTTGCTCGTCCATAAGCCCTACGTCTGGGTTAGTAATAGCAAAAATCGCCACGGACGCCTTTTGGCAGAAACGGTTCACCTATCCGTGGAACATTTGACACACATGTTATCTCGTACTGTACCTCAATTTGACCGTCATAGCTAAAGCCTTTGCGGGCCTGCATTGCACAGCTAGGGCCTTGCGTATAACTGTGTAAGCGATTGCTTCTACTGCGGCCTGATAACCAACCTTCTTCAGTAACAAGAGACTGTGAGCCAATATTTGCAAAGAGCCACAGCCGTTGGCCGCTCTAACATACCGGATGTGTGTCATCGGTGATTTGTCGATTGTTCATGAGCAGCGGGATCGTGCGCACACGTGTATCTATCTATCTATCTATCTATCTATAAGTGCATATAGGTGCACACCCACCGCTGCACAGGACGTTGCCGTTATGACTGCTACTGTTAGCAGTTGCAATGGAAGAAATTCCTCTTAATGACCCTGCATTGGGTCGCAACGAGACGTAAAAAGCTGACTTATTTCTATCGAATCCGCAACGTCAGCATCGGGAAACGATATTGCTTGATCGACGTTGGCATACCGCAACGGCGGTTGCTGGTATCCAGTAATCGCTTAAAAATAAACGGTTCTTGATACAGATATACGTGGTAATGGCTAGCATGCGATATACACTTGTACACGCAAGTATATGGAGACAACAATGTACATGGAACTCCATGTACTCGTTCAATGTATTTGATTTATCTTTCTTCGAAAACACGAACAACGTTGTGGCTTATCTATCATGCAGGCATACATATCGCCCCACCGATAGTACCTTTATATAATACCGTGCCATAGAGGATTTCAAATCCTCTAACATAGGGTTGTTTACTGCAAGACACGAAATACAGTAGTATGAATATTCCAAGTACCATTTTTTTGTGCCAACGACGTTGAATAGAGAACCTGCGCTGAGGCTCTTGTTTATTGTCTCTCAGTGTTAGCTAAAAATGAGAAAAACATGGTGGTCCATATTCGTTCAAGCGGGCATAGACGTCTCGTTTGGTACTGGCAGGAGCCAGCCGTCTGTTGGAACACTTAACGGCGGCAAAACTCATTAGGGATCTGTACGACCGTCGCTTTAATTTCCTTGAAACGCTTCCTACTCAGTCGCGTAGATTACCATTGGCCTTCCAAAGCTATCTATTACCGAGTCGGGTTATTGACAATATAATAGTGCATACTATATACTTTTACGATGCTCCTAGCTTGTTCTGGCATTCATCGGCTAACCCTACAGAGCGAATTTTCTAATTCTAGCTATATTGAGCACGTCAATGTGAGTCCTATGACACAACCGGCAGTGGTGACGGACGTTGTGCCTTCAATGGGACGTTCGCCCTTATTATGTCTTCGCCCCTCTTAGATAGGCCTCGAAGAATTACATCGATTAATACATATCAGACATTGTTACCAGAAACGAAAATAGGGAGAGTCCCCAATAGCGCTTGCGCTGTTTTATCGTTAGCTGATTAACGAGTCCTACTCTATAATAACAGAGTCAAGGTATCCTAGAGAGCATATTTCAAAATGTCAAGTTGATCTTGAATTGAGTGTTTTTTTGTTTTCTAGATCGGCGACTCACACGGCGTTTGGGTCCCGACGGCAGTCCCAAATATGTTAGACGAAACAATATAGAGAGACGCATTTAGACGAGTCAGACGCTTGGCATCTGACTTTGGTAGCAGCAACAGTGGCCATAGTTTGAACGTCAGTAGTTGTATTAATGACTATGTCATATTAGCTTTTTCCAGAAAAATTGAGTCATCGATCAATTTGTTAGGTGTCAATGTCTATCATCGCAGACTTTCGGTGTCTGGCCAGCACAAATCGGTTTCCTCTGCTGCGCTGAACAAGCTACATAAAACATCTATGACAGAGACTGGTCACCTTTTTTCGTTTATCGTACAATAATTATTCCGCTGGCTAGCGAGTTTTTAACGGTGTCTATCATCTCTCTTGAAGCTTAAACGTAGTATATATGGGTCGGCTATGTATGCGGCGCACAATACTGGAAATACCCAAAACATAACTGACCCAAAAACATCAAAATAATTATTAAAGATTTAGGCAATGATTTTATAACACGCTTTCCAACACTCGATAGCTAGACGACAAAGGATACTCATCAGTTAGACGATCATAGTTGTCTAGTGGCAACATTTCCAAATATAAAATGTAATCATTCATCCAAAAATCGTACTCACCGGTAGAACGGAACCGAGATCTATCGATGTATTACTTTACACTGGCAGATAACGGTCTCCTATGTCACGCGTATAGAAATTATAAGGTGTTTCGGTGTTTTTTTCGTCTTGAATAAATCATCTGCCTATCAAGTCATCTATTGCATTCCCTGGTAAAAGAGCTGTGATCAGCTTGTGGCCGGCTTCTTTTTGTCGAGGTTCTGTTGTTAAAAAAAAAATGCATTGTCCTGCCAGAAAGATGTGTAGTCACTTGTTGGAACGGGCGTGCGATTTGCCTAACGCCTATTCAGATCAGCCATCTTCTTTCGGCTCTTCATTCTAGCACATCACTTTGGCCCTCCTAGATGTATTACGCATGTAGAAATAATAAATATTTATTGTCGATTATTCACGGGTTAACGTTTTCATCTAATTGGAATTAAATGAATTAACAATCTGTCCCTTCTACGTGCGGTGAGACACTCCTCCTCGCGTTACGTCGACATACTTACCTCATATGAAGCCTGGCCTTTAGACCGAAAGCGCCTCTTTATGTTGCATACGCTGGCAGGTCTATGGTGAAATAGTGATAGAAGGACCACAGCGCAATGCAAGCATGTTCTCCGAGCATCCAAACAACAATGCCAGTGGCCAGAGCAACAAACGTAGTTTGTTTTCTGCGAAAAGTTAACTGCGCGTTGGCTAGGCAGGCCGGCAGTCAGATGGTTTCTGTGGCTGCTACCGCCGCCGTCGTCGTCGTCGTCGTCTAGTCGCCATTCGTGAGCGCGGACGTCATGACATATGATTGAGATTAATGGACAATATAATTTCGTCTTTGGTGTGGCTGACTCTTTTAGCTCCCTCTATTTTGGCTCTGATGGCACGCAAAGCAAGCAGATCAAGCCAACGCCGGGGAGCTCTGACACCGTCAGTCTTTTCCTCTGCTGAAGGAATTCACAGCAAAGATAAACACACGGACAGTTGAAACGGACGCAAACACAGATATATATCTATGCGCTATATATACATTTCGATAACGATGTATTTGTGCAGCGTAAATGGAAGGAGCAAATCGTTTCTATTTGCTTTATTGACAACTTCAACCCGTTTGATGACAGCCACAGTGGCGCTTTATTGCATCTGCTGATGGCTACTGATAGATACATGGCTGACGTCTGTGTGGATGTTTTAATATCGGAGTGATTGACTGATTGATCGACTACTAACTGACTGAGTGCCGATGTGTTCCTGTCCTATTCGTACGTGGTGATGATTGCTGATGTAAATCGCGGATCGCCTCGATTACAGTGTCAATGCGCGAAATTATAATAGACACGGAGTGTACTTAGACATGTACGTACGTCACAGGATCGCCTTCGCAGGATGGAACTAGCTAGTGACGACGGTGTCAATTAACGATTCCCATACCATTTAAATTTTGCAATAGTGGGCTTAAAGGAGGACATATTTGAGGGAATCGGATCAAGCAATTGCCAGACAGGAAAGTTCGTTTGGCCTCCGCAGCGTAAACGTGCTTGCTTATTAGACGTAGGGGCATTTAAGATGGTCCGGCTTCAAAGCCGGCTGTAAGCATCGTTCGTTTCATGCTTGGAGCCAGATGATCGGAGCAATACTCAGCTGAAACAATATCAGACGTAAGGCTCGATTTGAAAGCGTATTGTATATAACATCAAACGAACACTGGAGGGAAGAATGTATAATGCTATATGGGTATCGTACTTTCAAATAATCGACTTCAAGCCCACTCTTCGTGGTCTAGGCATCCGTAGTACCTGGGAAAGTTGCATGCATCTTGGAACGATCCACCAAAAGCAGTATCAAGTCTAAAGCGGTTAAGCTCAGCAAAGCTTGTTTGTGCCATATCCGGAGCTTTTATTGGGTAGAGAAGGTGTACGCCGGTCAGAATAGTGAAATCGCTTATATCAGTCGGTGTTCTATTGACGGTTTAACCGATGAATTACCGCAATCATTATTTATTCAATGTTTTACTCAAAATCTGTCCAGATCATAGCGAAACAGGATATAAAGTTATAACTTTATAGAAGAATACTTTTCGTATAAGAAAAACTTGGAAGGATTCGACTGCAATCATCTAAAATAGGCTTCTATCACCTCGGAAAGGTGCTTTTTTCTGCAGCACCGCCTCCATGTATCTCATAATAATATTATTAATAATAATGAAATTAATGCAGCCACAAAGTATATTATATGAAAATAAATACGCTCCTACCTAAGAAGGGGTGATAGCAGAGCTAAGCCCTCGTGATAATGATTTCAACGAAAGTGGAAAATATTTTGCAAACGATTCGTTTGATTAGAAGCCTTCCAACGACCACGACTCGCATAGCTATTACATCTAGTATCATGGGAACTAGACCTGAATGACTGTATTGGGTCGGTTAGAAGATATAAGAATTTCGCCCTTCAAGTTGCGCTAACTTCTAGAAGAGAGAGAGAGAGAGAGAGAGAGAGAGAAAGAGAGAGAGAGAGAGAGACTCTATAGTTAACTTCTAGAGCGGCCTCGTTAGCTTTGCTCGGCCGCTTGAACAGTGGACAGGTAAGTCCCTCTGCTAACGAAATGAGACAAAATCCTCTGCTTGCGACAGTTCGTAGCCCGCCTCCTGGTTCAAGTACGAGCCGCTAGATACAAAGCATTAGAACTGGTTTCGATCGTTTCCTTAGGATATCGTTGCATACTAACCTTCTCTAATTTTGATCCTCTTGATTTCAGCATTCAAACATATGCAGCTGAAGTAACTGCGTTTTCATTTCAGCAAAAGCGCCGCCATATTGGATGTATAGCACTTTCAGTTTTTCACTCATATACTTTTGGATTCAGCCAAAGTATAAATAATGCGACAAACTCGAAAGAGATGACGGACATGTGTAGTTCTATTATTGTTTAGGTCAAATCTGCCTCGACCGAAAGCATAATAACAGTAGCCGAAAAGAGGACCTTCAAGCTCTGTCTGGCAGTATCGGTGTGACGTAACGTTTCCGTTACGTTGCCATTACACGCGCCTAACCCATATTGTTAACAAGTATACATGCTTGTTCGCGGTTAAATCTCTTGTAACGTGTACCTCTATTGGCAAAAGGACAAAACGCACTCATAAGATCTAGCTTTCTACACTTGGCGTCACGTCGTCGTGCTCTTAGCGCATCGTTCTCATGGCCATTCTTTTTCAATAAAATGATAAGATGGCTGCAGGTAAGACGAAACAAACTAATACCACTGCAGTTCTAGTAAATAATGATTTGTTACATGTGAGCCACACGCTTTACCCGTTTCAACCGTATTTCACACACACATATAGTCAACACGCGAGAGACGTAATTATGATATGGGCTATCATATCCGCTTGTCGAAATAGGATTCTATAGACCCAATTTGACCCAAATATTGATGCCATACGCGACTAGCAACAATGAAACCATATGTCTAGCAATGATGAGAAAAGTAAACCCATTTTTCGCTTTTAATATATCGAATTGGTTTCGATAGCGGTAGAGATGGAACAGAGAATCGCAATAGGCGCATTGAACGAGAAACGGGACATCGTGTATTTCAACTTGCCAAAAAAATTACCCCTTTTGCACACTTCATATTACGCAACTGAATCTCGCTTAAAACGTTTAGTTCGAAAAGAAAAAAAAAAAAAACACGGACGGAACATGTTCAATTCATACGATTGAAGTTTTCAATCAACAGGGTGGAGTGAATCCTGAAATCTACTTAGCCTAGCAGCGATATTATTTAAGCTGGTCTCAAACGCTTTTCAAGTAACTTTCCGTTTGCTCAAGCGTATTGCACCCGAGAGAGTAGGAATTTAATGAAATTGGTGAAAATATATTCAGCAATCCTCATTGTATCTATGATAGACACGTATTTTGTTTATAACGTTTGCGAACCGACATGTAATTGTGATCTGCGGCCCCCTTAAATTAATTTCCGTTGTTTTCTTCTTCTTTTTTTTTTTTTCTCGAATATTTTCATATTATTGTTATTGTCTAACGAAAGCCAGTATGGCCATTAGCAATTACAACTCCTAATCTACTTAATATTGCTAAACAGGTACATAGTCCGTGGCACTGATAAAAAAAAGTTTTTATACTCGCGTCGTCACTAGTCTTGAGTACACACGTAAATCGTCCAAAACTACATTACGTAAAGCTGGCCTATTTTGCTCGAATTAGCTCGTTAATTAAATTAATGAGATCCATTACTTAGACCGGACGACGTAAATGGGCACGCAGAACCCCACATCGCCGCCAAAAAAAATGAACAGAACCCAACAATTGTTTGTTTGCGTTTTACGGGGCTGAACCGTGTAACGGTATAGGTTGAACATAGAAACAACGAGAAACCAATTAAGCAGGTAAATAGTTGAAGTTTATGGAGTTTCCACATGGATCATCATCGTAACCATGCGATTTAGACAAATGTATAAAAGTTGGCCCTTTACACGCCACTTGACTTCTCGACTTTATTTTTGCCATCCCCATCTTTCGCTTTCATCTGCGTATCCGCCAAATCTCCGACTGCCTGCCACTACGATGAATTTCGGTTGCTTCTGCCGAAAGTCCTATGGCGGGTCACTCTGGAAGTAACAGCAGGCGATGGGTAACAGTAACGGTTGTCCAAAGACCAACAGAATATCATGCCGAACCAGAATTTAGTAGTAGCTATGCTATTTCGTTTACCCGATATGTACATTGATTCTTCATTCACCAATGCCCCATAGCACGTAATTGCATTCGGTATATTGCTATTTATTCGCTTATCTAACGACCGCCAGGACGATCCTGTCAGGACAGAATTAGCGGGAGCGGTTCTGTCGCGTCCCGCAGACAGATGCCATTCCATAATCTCGTCCATCTCACTTCCACTACGCTTCTTTTACCTGACGTGTGCTCTTCTCATGATAGTTATCGCTGCTCCAGGAACTGCTGTCACCACTAATGGTGTTGATACTGCTGCTGCTGCTGCTGCTGCTGCTGCTGCTGCCAGGTCTCACGATCAAACAACGCTATACGCCGCTGCACCGTTTTTGTTATTACTATTATACTATTACTACGAATAGATGTTCGACTTATCCATCGATTTTTGAGTTACTGATCTATTATTACAATTGATCCATATAGGCGAAATGCAGACGCATACTCGTTCAGACAGACGTGCCACACTCCGTCTCAACGGTAGCGGTACTGATGATAGAAGATTTCTGTTGTTCGCTCCTTCTTACCGTTATCTCTATTGTCCGTTTAAGTTTTCAGCAAAGCCAGCGGTAGCAGCAGTGGCTACCTCAAGTGATTCAGACACCCACCATCATCACACTGGTCATGACAAGCTGCTGTGGACGGTCCATGCTAAACGGAGCGTCAATGAGATAGTTTCCTCGGCATTTTTTACTGCTGTGGAAAGTGGCAACGAGTAAACGACTTTGCATTTCGACACGGTTCGTTGATTCCATTCACATTCAGCTGCTGTTTTCACCGATAAAAGCCAATTAATGTGTTTGTACTGCTCATTACTAGGCGATGATCTCATTCACAAAACAATAGAACGACGAAAAGTCATTTAGAAAAAACGGGCAGTACTTAGTAAAAGGGTACCAGCAGCAGGAACAGCGAACTATTTCCAGCACAAGACACCACTATTGCGTTCCAGCATCCCACGTGCATCGCGCTGGAACTTTTCCAACATGATGCATGCGGGGTGCTTCACACCAGCTGACCCGTTTAGTGACAATTAGCATCAATGAGGCAGCTGTCAGTATTCAAATCCAGTATTCGAAGGTATATCGATATCGTTGCATAGTACTGCAGTAAAAAATTCACATGTCACA
>NW_019214808.1:0-53969 GCF_002532875.2 Varroa jacobsoni
TGGTACGGGCAATGTTATATATATATAACATTGCCCGTACCATCGTTTCGTTACATTTATTTCAGTTATACCAGTACTGATTAGATAATTATGTACGCACAACATCTTGAAAATATTTTTGATGGGATAATTTTGAAATAGCCTTAAATGTGAAAACCCAGACATCATAGGTTTCCGTCACAGTCGACCTTTAATTTGGAAATCGTTGTTGTTCAGGCGGCCCTATTTTGGGCTGTTTGACCTCGTCGCTCCTAACAAACTAACCCAAGAAACTGGAAGCACTACTCATCGCTTTAAGCAGGATGCCAAGAGACAAAAGCTATTCTTATGTTTGAGTCTATGCACAATGTAAATACATCGTTGAATGAAATCAATAAAAAAATAGAACTAAGAGACCAAAACGACCGACTCTGCATCGAATATGAAATACACGGAATAGTGGGTAGTATTGTCTGCAATCGTGCCTATCAAAACACAGCCAAATAATTCAGGCTTAGCAGACGTTATAATGCAATCATTTTCCCATTGTATGCACTTCTGCAGCTTATTTTTTTTGCAAAACTTTGAATTTACAATGATGTTGGACGAAAAATTGCGTTGAGTAACTTCTGATATAACACAGTTTTGCCCCTGAAATGGCGGCTAAAATCAACATGCTTTTTCCGCTAAGCACCATATCGATCCAATAAGTGCCGATCACTCAGCACGTGCTACAATAACTGACCAAAATCATCATCGCCAAATAGAAATATCGCTTACGATTTCTGCGTATATTGATAACTAGCACTTTTAATCGAACCAAGTTTTAGATACTTGTTGATACGTACCAATTAAATAGAGTCTATACGTTAATGCCCCGTAGTATTTATTTAGAAAGCGACGCTATTGGGTACGTATGCATATATACCGCTCTGTGAGCGCGGACAGCGGCGCTGTCAAAAGTCGTCAATTTTTTCTCACAATATCGTAATCTACTCAATGAAGCATAAAAATAAGGTCACTTCCTAAAGAAAAGTCTTTGTCTTTCATTCTTCCTCTCTCTCTCTCTCTCTCTCTCTCTCTCTCTCTCTCTTTCGCTTGAACCTTCTTCGTAACTTTCTGAGGGAATTTTGGAGCGACGCCCCCTCAGAATGACGGCAGGCCCGCTGCAGTAGTAGTAGTAGTTTAACGTGGCGCACGTGACTTGCATAAGCGCCGTGGCTTTTTGCGTTCTTTACCGCCAGCATTCACCGCCGTGCGGCTGTCGGCTATTGATCCTCGACGTGTCTTTTCGTTACTGCTTCGAAAGCCCGTTAACCTATCGCCTCGTTCGCCATACGGGCTCGGGCTGGCCATGCCTTCCTGAACACGTTTGGCGCAGACACGTCTCTCGAAGGCCTGCGAGGTACATCTAGCACAAGCAAAGCGGGCTATCCTATTGGGGCAATGAGAGTAGCAGCAAGCACTTAACATTCTAACCATCACAACTTTCCTTGGGATAGGTAGATAGATGTTATATTATTTTCTGAGAAAACGTACAGGTTTATATGTATTAAAAGAGCCATCAGCGCTTAAAAAGACGACTTGCGACTCACGACGTTCTAATAAAGTGCTTAACGGTATCTTTGTCAATGGACGTACACAATCGCGGAGAGATATCCTTTTCAAATATGCAGTAGTTTCTATGTGTCGCTGTGACGGGTATCAATTATTAAAGCCTCAAAACCCAATGCCCAATTGAATTATAATTTAATCTAATTTAATAATCGGATCCCAGACTTAAGATTCTGCCAAATGATTATTATTATTATTATTATTATTATTATGGATGTACTAGTCATTAGCCACGATAGGCCCATTTTGAAAAGCTTGCCGTTTAGCTTTGACCCTAATTGGGTAAAGTTTATAATACGACAAATGGAGTAGTTTAAACTTTAGTTGACACTTGTCGGAATGCAGACTAAACCTGCACAAGTATGGTATATACTGGATGTAAACTTAAACTGATTTAGCTTAATCATAGATGAGTGAAGTTTGTGGGAATATTCACCATTCTAACCATCTTTTGATGTATAAAAAATCAATTTTTAAGTAAAATGTGAAAGTGATCTGATTATTAGTAGTTTTTGGTTCATGTGTGTAACCAGAGAATATCATGGCAGTTTTAAACTTCTCGCTTTTGGAAATCCGAACGTTTTTATTGATACCACTCTGGCCGTGCGGGCTATATATTACCTCCACTAATTAGCTTCATTAAATGGAAGGTCAGCAAGCGTATAGGTCTTAGTTTCGGTGAAGTATAGATTAGGCAACACGAGCCATCTAAACAAGCGGGTGGTAAGGCTTAGGATCAGGATTGCTTCGAACTCTTACCAAAGGTAATCAACGATCATTCGAAAGAAGTGAAGTTGGAGACGGAGAACGAAACTTGAATAAACAATACGGTAGCCGATTTTGGTTTATCGTGGACGGCTTTTGTTCTGTCGAACTAGTATGGTAAACACTAAGCGCTGAATCTGCAGTGAGCGCCCAATACAGCAACTGGGAACAACTCGATAATTTAAGAAGATTTAGAAATCTGTTTTATTAGACAGAAATCAAAAGAAAAAAGAAAAAAAAAAACATAATGAAGGAGTAGCGCAGAGGCTGAGCGTCGTAAAGAAGCTCAGGTAAAAAAAAATCAACTATAATGAGCGCGGGCTGATAGCGTAGATACGAATGTTCGGGATAGAATCTGGAGACGCGGCCAACGGACAAGTACTTCATCAAGTGGTAACATTTTTATTTATATTTATGTAAGTGTAGTCCTATAGGTCGGAGGGGTTCATAAGATAGGACAAAAAAACACTCAATAATTTGTTGTCGTGTCATTTTGAGCCGGGATCGATTTTTATGTTGATAGACATACTTTACTTGCCCTTCCTGAACACTTAATATATCAACATATTGTACGCACACACAGTCTTTTTTCCATTTTGTTATTATATTCATTCTATTATATTTAATATACTCTATGATTATTCTAAAAATATTGTATGATATTTTTAAAAGTAATATAAGTTCATGTTGAAGTTTGTGCGACCCTGTAGCTATTGCGGAGATGAAGCTATTATAAATTGAGCTAAATAGTACTATATAGCTCTGTGATATTTAGAGCTGTTCTTCTTCTCACAATAGAATCGTTCGGCTTGCTCTATTTGGACACAACTGTATATCTATGCTATGGGAGTGACCAGCTATGAAGGAAGGCCAAAAGCCCAGGAGGCACAATGAAATGTTATAATAGCGATCCAAGCAGGCGACAGCGGTAACAGCTGCTATCCGGCAAAAAGACGGTGGAGGCAGTCGAGGAAGGACAGGCATGGTAGGCAGTGGAAATGTTGTCCTTGGTGTCTGGATGTCGTACAGCGAATAACTTTATGACATAACGAGCCCGCCCGCCCGCCCGTGGAGGCATGGAACAACTTTTTTGGGATCGCAACAATAAAGTAAAAGCTTTCAGCTGTTTGTTTGCGCCTACCAAATCATGATCTTGGAATCGTATTCCTAGATATACTTAAACCCTTTATCTAACCTAATAGCAACAGCTCTAAAGTCTAAAATAGGTTCGTTAGAAAGAAACGGAAGGATCGTTAACAAACTTGTCGGCGAATATCAGTAAACGGGCAAACACAAATGCCCATTTGCCCTAAATTCATTCAAAGCTACAAGAAAAATGTATGTTGTTATGTATGCATTTTTCTTAATCGTTTCTATTACACTTGCGCATCTGTGCGTTCAAGTGACGCCGAGATGCTCAATGGTGGCCCTATTAGTCTGGCCGTACGGCATCTATGAGAGGTGTATTATAATTCTTTTTTTTACATTATTATATGAAAGGTAGGAACCTGGGCTAAACGTTAATATTGAAAACTATCGTGGAATGAAATCCGAATCAACGGCTCCTGGAGGTCAAGGAATAATTAACATTCTATGATATGACCTTTCTGTCATAGTCGAATGAAGCTAGAACTCGGTTTGCACCCGATTTTTTCTAATAAAATGGATACTCACCAAATGAAGTATCTGTACTTTCTTGTTTCGAGAGAAAATTAGATTTTCCACTTTACTTATATTTTTATTCCTTTTACGGTATACTCAAGTGCTGTCAGGACAAGTCGTGTTTTCGGTGCATTTAAGCACTTGGTAGGTAAATTCGTCTTACATCGTGACTAAGCTGCTCTGCTAAGTGCTTCAAACATGGCGTATCTGTTTGCTAACTCTTCTTGAAAACTTCATTAGCTATGGTATCTTATGAAGCAGTACACTCCGTAATTGCCAATAGACATACCCCGTATTTGTATGCGTCACTTGTAAGAATCCATTGCTACTGAATACGCAGCACCCGTTTGCAAGCATGTTCACAGAATAATCGTGATTACTTAATAGGTATTTCATAGATCCGTCTGCATAGACTTTTTGTTAAAGTGGCTAAAACAGGCTACGCCTTAAAATCAACTGTACGAAAGATTGTTGCCGCCAGGGGCACCGTTGCGTTGTCCTTTAAGACAATTCACTTAGCATATCGGACCCACCTTAATACGATGATGATTTCAAACTATGATATACATGCTTATGGCTGGGTAAGATTCTTATCCACAGTCATTCTATGGCACTTAACGCGAACTTGCCTGATTTCATATCTAGTGTAGGATCAACTATGAACAATTCAACAATGATCTGCCTACGCTAGAATAGGTTCTTCTTTGCTGTAAAAGTAAGCACTATAATACGTGGCAGATATATAGCTATGTACACAGATGGGTGTATATCGTATCTAGAGGACTACCTCACTATTGCCATCTGTAGTATTTGTGGCGATAGTCACCGCCAGTGAACGCTCAGAAAAAGTCATCGGCGTTTTATGACCTTTACTGTCCATTGTAGAAAAGGCTGGTTGGCTGACTGGATGGCTCTTCCCAAAGGCCGAGGAATTGGAGATATACTCTAAGCGGCGCTGCGGCCATCGGTACATTCTTTAGCCCGTAGTTAGATCAACCTCGCTTTTTTCGTCCTTTTTGTCGCCGAGAGATGATACGCAGCCGATTGGCCATGAGACCCAATGCGTCGCTGAGAACGAAGGAAGGTAGGGCTTGCCGTTCCCGCGGTTCTGACGAGCCGGCGATCGTCGTGTATGTATTATGGACAATGCACACAGACTGGAAATGCAGGTACAGGGACAGACTCAAAGGAAAAACTCCGAACGGCTCCGGTTAGCGACGGCTGCAGCAGCAGCAGCAGCAGCAGCTGAAAAGCACTGATGGAAAAGTAGCAAAGGAGAAGTGAAAGCCTCTGGGAATGCAGCAGTGGTTTCGGCGTAGTCGGGCTCAGACCAAGTCGGGCCCGAAAGACCAAGCGGGCGGCTGATGGGTTGCTGTCCATATGCTTGAGTCACTTGTGTTCGAGGACCCCACGTTATCGAGAAGGGCTCATCGGGCAAAAGTGATTATCCTACAGAGTAAAGATTTTTCGGTCGGTTCCACTATACCCAGACACACGCACGCACATGCACATTGCCCTAGAGGATTTGCAGAATGCAAATACACTATGTACATCAGTGGGGCGGCAAGAGCGGGACCGCATACGACGTTCTTGGCTGCTTGCGCCAAGCAATTGCAGTATTTGAAGCAAAGCGAAAAATAGACATAGCCATTGAAGAAACCAAAAGTAACAAAGTTTGCTTATGCAAACTTGAAATAACACTGGGGGATGCAGCAAGCTAGACGCAGTGTCGAATGGAGCTAGGATACTGAACCATTGATATGTTACATCCGCTTTTGAGTATGTAGAGGTCACCTCCCGCCGAATGATCCCTGCACTGCGCGTTTGTTCTGATCTAGCCAAACACTTACTTGTTCATGATGTTCATCATTGCGGCATTCTTAGGTTTTAGCCAGCATGGGTTATGTGATGATTATAATTAAGGAACGACTAGTCCTTTATGAGAGATCTCAGTTGGCGAATGAAATAACGCAAAAATGTTTTTTGTGCGCCCTCATTCAGGCCAGCTGGAAGCGAAGTTGGAAAGGTCTTAATTAAGCAACGAGTTGAACAAGGGAAACTTCTTTAAATGCGACGACTACTCGAACACGGATAAATGCGAGGCCTTTGAAGGAGTTTTGTCTTAGTAGTTCGTGGCACCTTATGCGCAATACGATCTTAAGAAGTTTATGGCTCGGACTGATGATCTTTCTGCGGTCAGCTACTCTTTCCCTCAAGGATAAACGAGCGACCGTTCATAACGAAGATAACCTGTCCCTGCACAGACTCTACACGGGTGACATGGGAGCAGGTGTATATGAGTGCGGCTGTCTGAGACGACAGCGTGGTGATGGTCCATTATTGACAGTTGTACTGCTTTTAGAGTACAAACGGTTCCCACTGATATCGTAGTTAGTGGCGCGTTTGCCTACGAAACTCGAGAAACATGTGGTGGTGACCTAGGGTTCAACCCGAGCGTAAGTAAACTCTGTTTTGCGGTAAGAAGCAACTGTCTAATGGGATGCCTAAAGGCAGTACCGGACGTACAACTTGAAATGTTTAGTTTTCAGAACAAAAACGGTATCTTTTAAAAAATAAAACTTTGCCTTCTCGTCCCCCTTCGTCCTTGTGCCTCTTGCCAACAATCTCACAGTCTCGTTACGAGTAGACTCTCTTACTTTTAATATAGGTTAAAACGCCTCATATATCTACGAGGCGGGAAGGACGTCATCAGGGTTGTTATGCAGCTAAGCAGACGAGGTTAAGCCAAAAAAAAACACGCCGCTGTTTGCCAATGAAATCTTATTTAGCATTATGAACGGGGAAAACAAATCGGTTTGCTAAATGGATTCAACGTCAGGCTGCCTAAATAACCCCTGAGGGTAGGCATTTCCACGACCACGTGCAACAGCCACGTCCAATTAGATAGTAAAACATTTTCGTTGCAAAGATAGCTTTTATATAAACGAACCAATGTGTAATGGTGTGTAACTTTGGATCTGAAGCGCGTTTCGTAGCCGTCATACGGAACGGCCTTATTCATGTTGCTCCAGATTATTTCCGACGCTAGGTTTACGTTGGAATCCCAAGCCTTGTTCAACTATACTTTGCTATCCGAGAACATACTTCTTCATAATACTGCGGACCGATCAATTTTGTGTCTATTAGAAAAAAATATAGTAGTATTGTAAATAGAGTGAAGTGTGGACAAGCTGAAAATTACCACGGAGTAACACAGATCTCACCAATGTGCGGCATCGAGCAGAATACAGTTTGATCTCAAACCTGCAAATAAATGTAAAACTTTTGTACCGGTACCATCAGCATACAATATGATATCAGTGCCTTCTCTTTGACCGTACTGCAGATCCAGTCACTTGTATTTTTTGACGCTTTTTTTAATTTTGATGGTTTTTAAAGGGGCTATTTCTGCAATTCGGAGAATTTTATAAGGCAAGTTTGTTAATCGTGTCCTTGTGCCGCGTAAAAAACTAGCCTATCAGTATCCTATTATTAACACATGAAATGCCCTGCTGTAAAAGAATTCGTACTACAAAGGGTAATCAAATCGCTAGAATAGTCTGTCTGCAAAAGCAAGCAACTTCGTGTCATTGGAAAAACGTTCGAACGTCTTCGATGCTCTGTATATTGGCTACCTCTAAAGGGAGAAAATTCAATACTCACGTAAGTAGCTGCCTTGTCCCCCGGGACAATAGGGACTGTAAAAGATCAGGGTGGCCTAAAAGCAGCCGCAGTAGACGGAAAGCTGAGCTTGGTGTCCTTGGGGTGCGAGCCAGGCAAATTCAGAAGCCTGATTTGAGCCAACCAAGCAAGGAAAGCACGCTTTCCAACAAAAAGGGATTCTACCTGATCGAAGAATATGAGTTCTAATATGTTCGCAAAATAGGAGACGTCGAAGTCTTATTAAATTCTGGTGAAGCTCTGTGCTTAATATATACCAATCGTGTATCTAATATACTCGACTCTACCTATGCATTGATTTTAGTGTAGCCTGAGCTGCTTGGGTTATATCATTGTTTACAAAAATAAACGGGAAATTGACTATTATAAGAAGTACGAGGTCACGTCATACTGGTCTAAATTCAAACTAATAACATTTGTATTCAATCCTTATTTAGATTACGCCTAAAATGTATGCGTCGGTAGTATTACACTGGTCCGAGATTTGGCCTTTGTTCGATAAAGGTTGCATGACACAATCCTCACAATTTGAATTTGACTACAATTTGATTCTATGAAACAAAATTAGAAAAGAATTGCTCGGGCTTTGCCATATGAACGTTTAGAAATTGTTGTAACTATCGCGGCCGTCTATGGACGGTGTTGAAAAAACTAGCACAAATAGAGGTTAGATGTGCTTATAGTTTTTTGCAATACGCCTCAGCTACTCGAACAGACGCATTTACTGCTATTCTGTTGAGCCTAGCGGTACGATCGACGAGTGCCTTCGAGAAACAGGATCACAGTTACCAAAGTAGGCAAACTGGTGTATGGGGAGCGTGTTATATTTTCAAACGAAACATGGTCAATTCAACTTCTATTGCAATTGTTGTTTGCGTTCACTTTATACAGACGCACAGCTATATGCATGCGTTAAATTAAAGTAATTTCACGTCGTAAACGGATGTTTTTCTTCGTACTTCTCAGGTGCTGGTTCTCAGATCTTTTTCGCCAATTATACAGCGGTTATCAGAAATAAAGAAAGCCAGAGCTAGGGAATAATCTGTAACGCTAAGTAGCCAAACCGTCAATCAGCTTTTACGGCGTGTACGTCCACTCGAAACTAGCGGCGGCAATGTATCCAGTTATTACCACACTATCTACTAAGTTAGCAAATATCGCATATTGATGCTTGCTAATGGAAGCTTGAGTTCGTCTGAATTGTGACCATCTAGCACTGATATTGTCTTCTTTTGCTAGAATTGGTGCAGTAGATTTGTAAGGAACGTCAGTAGAAATTACATATTTTTACTTTGTACCTATTTAACAGCAGGGGTACACCTGCTTACTGCCGCTAAATAAATTTGGTCCCAGATTCGGAACTGGTTATCGATAGGCGCCGAGCAAAGACCTAAAGTAAACCTAGTATTGATGTAAACTGAATATTTATTTATTCCGAATGATCGTTAGGCATTAAATTTGATAACCCTTATATCCAACGTTCAACAAAGGCACATCCATCACTTTTAAGCAGCGTGCTGCCGCAGACCAACGTAATGGATCGTGGGTAATAGCAAGCTGTTAGGACGAACGAGTTTTAAGTCAAATTAGGTTGTGTGAGACCGGTTTGCCTGTTTTTCTGAAACCGTTCTGTTCAGCGCTCTTGTTTGTTACTCACCGTGTGATAAGCTACAGTAGCCGATAGCCTCTTCATCTCTCACGGAATTGTTCCTCGCAGCATCAAAAAAGATTGCCTCCCTTGTCCGATACGACACGTTTCTTTGTTTGCCGCTGTATGGCGGGCTTCAATCCCGGCAAGACTATTCTATTCAAAGATCAGCACTCGTTTATAATTTTTCTAATTGTTACTTAATTTTTTCGAAATCGACAATTATAATGGGTTAATGCTAGAGCTTTTAAGGCACAAGGTGAAATCTTCCCGAATGTAAAACAGTGCAGATCATTGTACGATAATATATGAGAGCCCATCGCCTGGCGAAGTTCAGAAGGAACGGAAATTCATTATAAATCAGAAATATTGGATTTACCCACATTATTATTGCTATTATTATCTGTTCCAAAAGGGTATCATCAAGCCCCGCTCTATGTTAGGCCGTTTACCTCGCATTTGTAGAGCTGCATATATTAACCTTATAGCTAGACGGTATTTCAAGCTCAATGGATCATATCGATCAGGGGAACTATAATATTTTAAGCTATGTACTAAAAGCCGAGAAGCGCCTGGTACGCGAAGTTCCGTCCTATCCTCGTCGAGCGCTGCTTGGAGCACATGCTTAATTATTCGCACAGAAGTGCACAGTTGTTAGCATCGAACAAAAGCTGGTATTGTCTCAACTACCAGTGTTCAGTTACGTTAGTTGTCTTCGTTTCTACACTAAAACTGAGATTTTCGCCATCAGATGGAGCCACAAAAAGGAACGAGCAGAAAATCTTCACTAAAACACATATATGCGTGGATGGTGCGCTAGGCCAGCGCATCTGTTATGCACTAATAGCAACCAAATGGCTGCTAGCTCATCGGATTAACGAAAGGGCGACGTGATGCAGTCAGTTATGTCTTAGGTCGCCCTTCGAAATGGATCGGCTTTTCGGCCACACCTAATCCAGCAGGCTGCAAAAAGGCTGCAGGGGCCACTCAGACAGGCAAAGCCTGAGTTTATAAAAAAAACTTTTCTTCGCCTAGGTTCCAATGCTTTCAGGCCTATCATTTATTGTATCAAATGTGTTTTTGCAACTTATTCGAGCCCAGCTTCAAAATGGTATTGACATACTATATATACTTTACTTGCTTCATTATAATAAAATCTAGAAAAACCCTTGAAGCCCTTTGACACAGTTGTTAATGGATCACAAATCGTAACTCTGAGTGCGCCTTACGTGCCCGAGTCATGTTCGATGTACCGTACGGAATGTCACGAAATCTTGCTAATGACTATCAGTCTTCTAAAGACAAAGGTTATCGACTGCAATCACGAACGCCTGTTCAGCATCACTGGTGAGCAGTTATCCACCATTTCTGTCATGCCATTCTGCCATATTCGAATACAGCAAAGGCACTTCCTGCTGCTGCCAGTATTTCCAAAAAACAGAGTCATCTCCCTTCCGGCAGAAGAACTGATGCTTCTCGTGGCCTGCTGCTTCTTGACCATGCAACGACGGCTACTTTAACGATGGATAGGGTTAAGTTTAAAGCTGACATATATTTAATCATATATTCACCTTTTCTAATCATGTTAAAAGCTCCATATCTAGAGATCAATAACACTATAATCCAAAATATCGAACAGTCAAAACCATTTACGAAGTGTGAATTATTTGTTGTAAGTTTGTAAAACTAATTTAAAAGATTGGTAAAAAAAAAAAGCTATCTCAAAGTTAGTAGCAGAAAACTATAAGCGGTACGACATCTATCATAGTTTCTCCCGCATCTGGAGCACTGACACAGATTGCCAGACTCGTGGAAATCTGGTTTCTTGCAGAGTTTATGGTGGAACCCATATATGATAAGGCGAGTGACAACAGTCTGTTTAGTCTCTTTCTACTCGTCGTACCTGAAACAGAGCAACTACTATCAACTTCCGTGAATTATTGCTTCCCCTCCCTAAAGGTAGTCGTGAAGGCTTCCGTTGCTGGAAGCTTAAGGCGACAACATACGTCCTCTGATAGAAGTTGTCACTATATGTAAACTTACTGCTTCTTTGAGAACGGAAGCTTTTATGCGATTTAATTGTTCGAAATTCTCAAGTGACGTATGTATGTTCCTCCATGTTGTAGTCGCAGCAACCTTGAGATCGAACAAGCTGAGGGTGGTTACGAGAGGCAGGCGATGAAGCGATTTACTTCTTCACGCAGCCAACACTTTAATCCCGCATATTTCGGTGAGGCGCTTAGTATGACTTCTGCCGTTTGCAGAAAGAAGAGAAATTTCGAGTACGTAAATCGCTTTACATAAGATTTGACAAAATACAAGGTGTTAGTAATCGTTGTCCTGGCCTTGCTCTCATTGTTTCCGTCTCGGTCAGGTTTGCGGTTAGTCTCCAATCCGAGACTGACGCTTGAAACCGGGCTTAAGTATATTGCCACAGTTGTTTTTGCGCAAAATGACTTAGACCGAGTCATTCGACTCTCCTGTTTGATCAAGAAGGCCCTTCAACGAAATGGCGAACAAGAGTGGCCTTAGGCTTTCCCTCTGAGCCAGGCCAGTTCTTAGTTTGAAAGGTGAGAATTTGACTACTGCGTTGTCGATGGTTACTCTGTTTCCTTGTAGAATCGCGGAGAGAAGGTTCAGTTTATTCCGGACGCTGAGTCGAAAATGACCTTGTAGTCGACGAGCACCGCGTACAACGGGCTGTGCTGCATAGCTAGTGCTCTTTTAACATCGACAATTAGGATCTTCCGCGCCGTTTACGTGGAGCGTTTTCTCCGGAACTCGTGTCATATACGCTTCCTAAGTAGCTGTACAGTCTCTTAGGCAGCAATCTGGTAATAAACGCTTTTCTTCGCTATTTCCTGCCATGATGAGTGAGTGAATTGCTTTCCCCTTTGGGGGTCACTATACTCACCTTCCCACTGGGCCAGGAATGTACCAGCATGTAAACATTCATTAAACAGTGCCGTCCAGCATAGCACCAGAAAAACAGCGCGTTTGAGATTCTCGTTGCAAACCCTAATCAGAGCGGCGGCTTTCTTGTTGCGTAATTTGCTAAGACCTTCCGTTAATTCCCGCATTGTGAGATCTCGTTGAAGGATATTGCATTGTATTGAGATGCCTTTTTTTTACGCTGCGACGAGAAAAAGCACCGCGCGTGGTATCGTATCCCTGGACGCAAACATCTCTGGGTAGTGATTTATTAAGGCCGAGGCAAGCTGCCGAGCTGCCGCGGTGCATTAGCTGCTTTTACAGCTGACGGTATGGATGGACGATCAAATGGGTCTCCAGTCGTTTAAGGTATTCTTACCTTTACGACGCATAGGCTTTTCGAGGAATCGTTTTAAAACAAAGGCTCAAGGATAGAAGTCGCGCTGCGCTTCGGCTGTAAGCTTGAGGACCATCTGGCAAGGCTGCAAGGATAGTTAAAGTACGACCTATACCTACGAGGTGGACAGAGAGGCAGTATTGCAGAGCAGAAAATTTTAATCAGATGCTATGCTTAAGTTTCGACATTCACCACGTAAGGTACAAAAAGAACTTTTACGAATTTGTCTACATCTAGGCGCTGTGACGGAGCTTGGCGTTTAACAGTACGCGCAGGTGCAACTGGGACGGTGGTGTCGATTGTCATCGGCATGTGAGCACGAATGCTTGCGTCCTCTCACAGAGAATGATCAAGGTGGGATCGACCAGCTAGCAACCAAGGTCCACGAGTGTAACTTGAAAAGCTCTCGTGCGGCTCGAGTTCGATCCGTCGAGGCGGGCGCTCAAATCGCTGGCAATTACCAAAAAAGAGACAAAATACAATGTCTCAAGTCCTGTCACGATTTCCTCCACCAGTATGTACGTTCATTCCAAATCGGGCGGCTACACAACATAGGCTGCTATAAGCCCTAGTGGCCAACTATAAAAGAACAATGGCGCTTTTTTTCCTAGGCACGGCGTGAGGTCCCTTATCTTATGACTGTAGGAAACAAAGATTCCCCTTCCAGAGCGGCCTAATCCGTTGCTCTTCAATGCAGGACAGTGCACAGAAACGTGATAAATTAAAGGACTATAGTTCCTATGTGTAAGCTGGCTAGAAAGAAAAGCATGAAACATGTGAACTTAGTTAGGAAATGCTTATCAACGAATGACCACGTAAAAAAACATTATGATGTTTTGAATGTACGATGCCTTATATGATATTATTAAGAAAGTATAACGTCTGAGAGATATGGCGTACGAACGTAATATATATGTACGTTGGATGCACTAATACGGACTTATGCTTATATTCCGGGGCCTCGGACTGTTGGGGACCCAGGTCTTATTAGCAGCTCTCCCTTAGATTCGTGCTTATAAATTACATAGGTTGTTACAGCTGTCAATCTCGTGTGTAACACAATTTTTCGCTGCTTCAGCTTCGAGGATGTTGAGCTCCGCGCGTGACACTGCGGTAAGCCCTGGCCATATTTAATATGGCGTACCTATGTAAAAAAAAAACAAATGAACGCGTTACGCAGGATTCAACGAGAATTCGTTCATTAGCTAAGTGCCGAATGTGGCTAAACCTCATAATGTTTTACCAATTAGAATAACTAAATATAATCGATCAATTTTTAGTCCTCTAAAATTAGTTGCCGTACTAAATTAGGTGTAATTGAGATCGCACGTGCAGAGCAAGCCCGTAACGTATTATATTTGTGCGGAGGTTCGTGCGTTGGGAAAGCTAATAACGCACTACTCATAATACGTGTATTACGGCTACTCACAATAGAGATCGTTATTTTATTCTTACTCTTTTTATTACTATGTAAAAAGGAGTGTATTAAACTGTATAAACGTAAACATGGAAAGGGTGATGACTGACAATAAAAAGTTCGATAATGAAAAGTATCATTGTTGAAATGTATTCCGCAATATTGTCATAAACTCATAGGTAAGATATAAGTAAAGCACACATATATTCAGCAACAGAAGTTAGTTCTGAGGTACACTAACGGTTAGATCGTTGTCACTCAACCTTATCAATTGATAATAGACGTGTATAATAAACAAAGTGTCGTAACAAGCTAGCTTATGCTAGGAAGTATGCTACGTATTGTTATATACTTGTACACTTAGTAGACGCAGAGGATCCGTATGTATTTTTTGTAGATTGGTCTTCAAAGAAAGCTTAATATAAGTAGCATAGTGTTGCGTTAGACTAATTGAAACGTATGTGTCTGCTTGTACATATCCCCATGTTCTGAAATATGAATAATGTGGTATACTACATAGCACAGTTGCTCGTATTTTTCTTTTAATTTTATCTTTTTTGTAAGAACAAGTTCTTAAAATCGCCTTTTTGACTAAGCATCAAGGAAAGGATCTGCCTCATTAGGAGTGGTAGTCGGGGTAAACTGAGTTTTCTCTTATTTAATGGCATCGCAATCGTGCAAGTAGTTACTAACCTGATGTGTATTTCGTCTGTGTATAACATTTCGTTCCTTCGCTGACGTTGAAGTGTGACCGAGCGTGGCAAGGGAGTTATCTACTAGCTTAAAGTTAAGTCAAAGTAATTTTAAGCGTCAGAAGTGCAATATTGCCTATAGATCTATTACAGGTATGTTTGTTCAACAACCGTCTAGATATAGAGCAATGTCCGAAGAACTTACCAATTTTTCCATTGTTTACTACACGATAATTTAGGTCTAAATATTCGGAAGATTTTAGAAAGGGAGTGTTTAGAAGGACCACGTTTTGGCCTGATTCTGTTCAATTTTCCGACACACACAGAACTGAAATGTAGTACAATGAACTGGAAATGGAACCGACTTCAGGAGTCGTCAATCCCCTCAATAAATCACAAAGTTCTCTCAACAAAAACAGAGCGCTACCTTTAATCAGAGCTGTGCGCTTCTTATTCAGAACATCACAACTGACGTTGGCTGGGTGTCAGTTCTTCGTTTTTTGGAACTCTTCGTCAGCTGGATGGGTCATTGTGACAGTCATGTGCTGTAAAAGGCCTACTCGTTCCATAACATGAGACAACATTGTAGGATTACGCTAAAAGTTTCAAGGCCATTTTTTCTTATCCCAACAAAAGATTTTAATAACAAAAGATATATGGAGCTTGTTAGCTAAATGATGAATGCTTTAGGAAGTTTTCTCAGACGGATATGTTGAGGGGAAGTCAAGAGTAAACACAGTCGATGGGCACTTTTTATCGGCTGTAAACTGAATTTATCTGGCTCGAAGTAGAACTTGAAACAGAACAAAGTGCGATACCACTTCTACTAAACCGTATGTATCCCTCCGAAGTATTTTATTCTGTGTAAAATACACCAAATAGCGTAGTCTTTATTTTGAAAGTCGGAACCTATGTGTCAGTTGGCTGCATGTTCTTGACCCTTGTTCTCTTTATAAGCACCGCATCGAGTAGTTCATCTGGAATACCTCATCCGTACTAGCTGATTCGCTCAATGTATATAAAAATTTATTTTGAGGTACACTAGCTCACCAAAATCAACCGTTCAGAATTCAGGGGGACAGCTGACGTCGGGCAGGAAGGATGCGTCGTAAGGGATCGAGTAAAATGTCCTGAAAAAGACGACTTAGCCTAGTAACGTCGTTTTTATTGCTTGAACGAAACTTCTCTATAGAACTGATTATATGTATGAAAGGATAAACAATATTAACATTTGTTTAGTACAGAATATTTCGTCGAATTAAAGTATTCACTTTAATTTTGCAACAGAAAACTTAACGGTGGTTGATTCTAACTTGGACGCTCTTGTGGAATTTCCAGTAGTTTAGGACTGGACGAAATATACTGCTAGTTCACAAATGCTATAATTTTCCTTAAAGACGAGTGATTCTTGCTGAATCTGTGAGAAAAACATTTCAATCGAGTCATGTATTGAAAAAAAGCTGATACCATGTCTGATTGGCTCTGTAGTGTATCATTGTGCTAAATTAAGTCTAAATTCAACTTAGACAGATCTATCAAAGACCCGTGTACTGAATTACTTCAGCCGTAACAAACATTATGTTATACGTTTGATTTGTTAATTAGCATATTATATCATAGTTGCATGGACAACGAGAGAACCTCCTTCAAATGCTCTAGGGCTATTGAAGAACCCGAGCTTCGTCTGCCAGGCTGGTGTGCTTCCCTGTTCGACTTTTGGTCGTCAATGTCAGATGTCTCTTCGTATTTTTTTTTACGAATAGTGCTAAACATCAATATAGAGCCATGATAAAGGTGGGGTACGTGTCGACGTATAAAATCAGCCAGGAAACGCACTAAGCTTGTAACTACAGTGTGATGCTGTTCAGCAATCTGCATGGCAAAATGCATTTGGTATTTTGCTTTAGTAAAACAAAACAATCTAAATACATATTCCACGCATCATTGATCCTCTTTGTTTCCTGACTTTGTTTGACGAATCGAACAAAAATAGATACGGTAGTGATTTTGAAAGTTATTGACACATCTATTATGTTTATCCTGTAGGATAAGTTATTAACATATACAATAAACAACCGGTTAGGTAGCGAGTCAAAAAACGTTACACGAAGACAAAGTGCCTACTAGCTCTTGCTACATATTTGAATAAAACCAATGAACAGTCGCCTTGAGTGATGACACGCTGGCTAAGAGATATAATTCATTTCTGCAATCCTCAGAGGCTCCATATACACGTACGCATACGGTGAATTCCTACATCTGTTTTAGAGCCATGCACGCAGATGACTCGATTTTGCTAAATATAACTAATATTTCATTCAGGTAGCGTTTCATCTTAAACGCAATTTTCCCCTAGATCCTGATATGATCCCCGTACTAATTGACCACAGCTGATTTTTATTATAGCCAAACTAATAGATAACCTATTACAAGCCTAACATACTACCGACTAATTTCAAGAGCAATGCTTGTTCATCCTATCCTAATACGACCGGTCGTACGAAGTGTTTTGAAAGCGCAATAGAAAATATAAACAACAGTTCAATCACTAACTTAAACACGGATTGTAACTTATTGTGTTCTTAAGAGGTAGAAACGTTCACTACATCTCTTTCGTCTGCATACTTCTCTAATTAAGACGAATTTTGAGTGTGCGTCAGTTTAGGGTGACAGGATCTACCGTTCGTAACTCATAGAGCAAATCACACAAGCTTATATGAAAACACATTTGCTGATAAAAGTTTTAAAATGATTTCATTTATTTGTATTATTATTTGTCGAACGTTTCGATCGAACGAACCATCAAGTTTTATCGATTTGCTTCCTCACTGAAAACTCTTCTCTAAGAATTTTTTAGGGGTCAAATATGGTTATTTTGTCTGAGCCCAACGTTATTTAACAATACGTTGCTCATCATAAGGCAACTTGAAATAAACTCAACTTAATAAAGAAAACAACAGTTAACTTTTTTTTTTTCGTATTTTCGGTGTATAACGGTCTCTTATAGTTATTCATGGCCGTTTATTGCATCGGCCATTATTGAATAGACATTTAGACCAGACTTTAAGCTGACAAAGAGACCTTTTTTTTGTTGTACTCTCTGCTCACTTTTTTTTTTCTGTTAAATTCCATGAGGAGAAAGAAGTCAACCGTTCGTTAATTTAGCCATTGATTCGTTGATATTTGGCCGCCTCTTGCCCATCCTTGTCTTCCGGTATTTTACACGATATAACGGCGTAACTGTAAAAAGTCTGTACGGGTTGACCTAATTATCCGAGTTACATTCTTCTTTGCCTTCTTGAGAGAGATGCTTTCTTTGGCTGTTTGCTGTAGATTAAATAATTTAGCGACTTAAATAACCCTTATACTAGAAGCCCATTATCGGGTGAATTTGTCGAAAAAGAAAAAAACTGTCGTATGGTACAGTACAGTTGAAGCTGGTCAAATCAGTCGTGCGCCTAGTTAGGGTTCCTAATTAGACCTAAGTCCTAGTTAACGTAAGCCTATTATGTGACATGTACGGGGCCTGTGAAGGTCATACAGAGGAGCATAAAACCATCTCTTGTTATGGATAAATTATCAGTCGTGATCGCTCACATTACAGATTAATACAGAAAGCACGATTCTGTATTTCACTAAATATAGTGGTAATTGAAGCAACATGAAGAGAAGTCACGCATAGGCAACTATACATTGCAGACATAATCGACTGACTGGGGCAAAGTTATTAGAATAAATTTTACCTTGCACTTCGACAACAAAATATGAAGCCAGCAAATACGATTGCTACTCCTGTATGAGGCCACTCCGGGCTACGAAAGGGGGACGGGGTGGAGGGTGCTAGCATTTTGCGGTTTTTGTAGTTTTGCCGAAAAGCCTTCAGAGCCGGAATCAATTAAGATTTTTAAATTTGAGCGTAAAACTATTAATTTTTTTCATAAATGAACGAAACATAATATAAACGAAGGTATTGTGCACGCTGAGGAAAATCTTTGAGCACTCAGCAACGATGATGACATTCAATAGACAGCTTATAAATTTGGAATTTTCTGTACGACATGTTAATTTAACGTTCAGCCTCATCCGATTCTCACAATGTTGTCGAAAATTTCGTCTATGTTTTTAAACGAAGCTTATTTTTGTCAACGATAATCCAGGAAGAGTCATCTATATATTCCTAGTATTTCTGCTATAAATCCTGTTGGGAGGTTCTTGAATAGAAGACTATACAGGAGTTCAACCTTGTTAAGATTCAAGGACAACAAAATCTAAATAAATTAAAGAAAAAAAAAATGTATATGCAAACAACATTTTGACAGGCGACATTGAGTTAAGAAAAATATTTCTTCAATGAAGAGGAAGCCGGCGTACCAGACTTCAGACGAAACTTGCTAGGAGGGACGAAGGAAACGATTCTTAAGCGTACTAGAAATAAGCTATACGACGTGCTGATAGACGGATTCAATTGACGAGGACATGTTAGCTAGTTAGGCAAGTTTAACTTGATATTACTAAATAAAACTAGAAACCCGCATCACCGAAATAGGTCAACGGATCAGCCGGCTGTAATTGGCGGTTTTGGACTCACGCTAAGAACGCATGCGGGCTTAGCAAAAGACGATCGTTAGAACTACAGATACACCGCGTTAAGGGAAATATATTTGCAAGATTGCCGTCTTTAAAGAAGAAAAGTATCACGAACATTTGTTTAAGTCCGCTTTTATCGGGACTAATTTATTAGTGGTAATTATTCCCCTAACTGATACAGGCAACAAGATTTCTGAGATAACTTTTTCCTATTCACACAAGTTGTGTAGTATTTATTTCTCGTCCGTGCTATCTAGGCAGCAAACGCGACCTCAATATATATACAGCGAACTACGCGATCTGTAGAAGCACAGCTGGCGTAACGAATACCCGTACACTCAAAAAAAACCAAAAATATCTAAACGAAGCAGAGAGAAATTGGATCTCTAGCAGTTGGCTAAGATAGCAACAGCCCACTCTATTGGTGGTAATAATAGAGCATGCGTGAACAATAAACATTAGTGTGCCTGACGAACTTCTACGTAAACGAAGGCTCGTGGAAGAACTTTATTTAGGCTCCCCACAGCGGAGCACTCCTAGATTACAATCGTCATGCTTCTCGAAAACCTTTTTAGCTATGCACACTCAAGTAGCCGGAAGTTTTTTCGGGAAGTTATCGAGGTAAGACACTTTCACAGACAGTTGGTAACGCCATGGTGTGCACGTGTTCCCATAATGGACTTTAATGACCGTTTCCGTTCGTTGTGAGGACCTTGGGCTGCTCAAAATGCGCCGCTCGGTAGCGCTCTTGTAAACGTTAGCAGAGTCGTCTGCTAGCTGCAGACCTGTCCGTTTTTTATCAGGCACATCCGTTCAGGCTTCCGAGAAATTCATTAAAGGGAAGTTCCACTGAGTTTCGCAGCAATAAATCGCTACAATGAGAAGACGGTTATTAATCGAGTAGGTGTTCATTATTATCGCAAAGGAAACTTAGGCTCGCCTTCATTCTGTACGGCGAGCGAATCAACAAATTACTCGAGATAATTATTAGAATGCGTTCCGCATGGCTACATCGACAGTATTATCTGAAAGCGCAAATACATATCGGGGTACGTGAAGTAAAAGCTAGGAGATGGCGCATCGATCGTCTGAACTAGCCACCGTCCCTCGGGGCAGATGCAAACGAGAAAAACAACTAATAACAACTGATTGAAAGCGTATCTTTGGTTTCAATCCTACGGGAGGGAAATTTAAAATATTTCTAATATCTTTGTATAATTTGAAACCAACATAGTAATGCCGCGTGCGATACTGTTAATAACAGTATGTTAACATCATACATTAGTACTCTTATTATATTCCAAATATCAATTGACTGCCCTAAACGTCTTCTGCATAACAATGTTCTGGGCGTCAGCGTGGTGATTAAGAATTTTGGCATCATATCATGTTTTAAACCCGGAACGTTCTTGGTCATGTAGCAAGGAAAAAACGTACAGCAAGTATCTAACAACGTAGAGTTGCTTAAAATCGCTCAAACGCGTTATTGAAAACTTACCTGTAGCCTTCCGTCATTCAGGCAGATCGGGTGCAAAACAAGATGCGGCCTCAAATGCCATGCAATCCCAATACAGAGAGCCACGTCACTCGGCTCGGATTCTAAGTACGTATACGTTCTCGTAGTGTATAAATGCGTGAACTTTATCGAAGCAGCATGGCTAAAGGAATCTCAATCAGCAACAATCAATGTACCACTAGCATATATCAGCTTAAAGACAATTGTGGCACCCACTTAGAATGGCCCACGACTAAGACGGTTAATTAAGAAAAAAAAAGAAGCGATCACAAATTTTCCGTAAACGACTAAGTTATTCAGCTCGAGCTATTCTACAGCTTTCTATTGCAATATCGAACTGTCGTTCGTGCGAAGAACTATATGAGTACCTACTAGTTGCTGTGGTTAAAGTTTTGCTCGCTCTTCAACGTGCTTTACAAGGACGAAGCTTTTGTAAAAGAGAAAAAAGCCAGCTCTTGTTTGGAGAGAGATGACGGAAGGACAAGGCTAAGTATCAATTGATGATTGACCTAAGTGAATGCTGAATCAGTGAGGGAGAACGTTAAAATGACGCTACGTATCTAGACAGTGCAAACGGTTCTTTGGTTTATAATAGAAGAACGAAGAAAGAAAAAATAGGATTTAAACAACAAAACCAGAAATCACATACTCACTTGTAACCATTCATTTTTATAGGTCGGGCGATTTTAGGACAGCTTCAGCCTTATTTTGCCATGCTGCTGTAGTATTTTATGTTTACCATAACAGAATTTAATTCGAGCGGACTAGACGAGTGTTGCATATAGCATTTTAAAATGTGATTTCATCGCAAAATCGTGATGCCACTGATGAAAAGTCCGAGAAGTCTACGCATTTGTTCCCTGCGCAGACGTAGCCTGATCTAACAAATAATAAATTACTGCAACATCTACGGCTAGATAAGCGCAACCAAGAGACGTACAACTACATATGTTTTAGAAGGTAATATATACCGTATGACATAGTAACACTGAGAGCGATCTTTCCTGAGTGAGTCTAATCCACCTGGCGCCTTTCGTCCTTCAAATCTCCCTAGACAATATCTTGATTAGCAGTTGTCTAAGTCGTCTCAGCAACTCAGTCGTCTAACAATGCAGGCGCTTCATCAATTTAATCGTGATGATAAATGGGTCCGTTGAGATATCCGTTCTGATCAACTAACGGATCGTTGTTTTCGTCCTTAATGGCTCCGTTCATGAATTTTTGGTAATTTTTAGATGAAACCGTCAAGTTGACACGCTTGTAAGTGTGAAGCATAGTTCAGTGAAAGTTACTACGCGTTGTGTTTTGGAAGACAAGATCAATATTACACTGTTCAAAATTCATTTATGGCAAGACAGGGCCTATTTAGTAGATTACGCTTGCTCGTCGGTCGGCCCGGCTTGCGATCAAAATGAACATTAGAATACTGATGTTATCCCTAATAGCAGAGAATGTGGATGTATCGTTATAGGGCGTCGTTGCACTCAATGGTATCAAGTGAGAGGTTAACAAGATGCAATTATATTTACGTATATATAGATACTTTAATATCTTAACTGGTACTTAAGGTCTAAAACCATGAAATTGCGTATATAACTAGCGACGCTTTGCCTACACGAAGTGTCTATTTCTGTGATGTTTTTAAAATAAATGTATCGACATGATTTTTTTGGCCCTACAAACTACTGATATTCATGTGAAAAAAAAAACCATTTAACTTTATTAATTCGTTAACTTAGTTAGCCTCGATTAGTAGGATTAATCCGTTCCTGGAACTTAGACTTTGTCATCTCTAACGACGTGAAGCATTTCCGAAATCGAACTAAAATTGACAATACCTCCTTAATTTTTGCTCGCTGAGCTGCAATAACTCTGAGTATTGAAAAAAACATTTTCATTGTGCTCGGCTCAATTAGCAATCCCATCAAGTTTTCCTATGAATACCTTATGGTTCTCGTTCTTGTTCTGCTGTACTTTGTAGCATTCATGTATACGTAGTGCCGATACGAATTCAACTACCTTTTACAAACCTCCTGCTAATAATTATATTGATAACAAATCCTATTTTGCCTTTAACTATGACTACTTAGCAAATAATTAAGCGAAATATTTCTTTGGCTGGCAAGACTCGTGTGATAACATTTTTTTTAGAAAAAAAAAATAGCTCAAAAAATTGACCTAAATTTCATTCTACTAGAGCGATTTCTATGAACCGGGGGCTGATTGCCGATGCACTCGGTGTAACGCATATTGCAATCAGGTTTATGTTGGCCGTTGTCCTGCTGTGACCTCTGCAACTAAACTTTCTCTCTAGCATTTGCCCGTTCATATTCATAATTTCGTATTAGATTCAACTTGTATACGTATCTATGAGAATTGTAAATAAATTATTTCAGCTACTACAGATGCCTTGTTTCGCTAAACTTGAAAGTAACTTTCGGAGCGTCTGCATAAACGTGTAAAAGAATATTTGTACAAAAATCCCAACAAATGCAGTAAACGTTTTAACTAGCAGGTAGCCACGGTGCGAGTTCAGTTTCCAACTGACTGAGCGATGGAGATTCTCCGTCTATAGCTATTAGTGTATAGTGTAACTCAAACGAGAAGTTACCGTGGCACGAAGTCGACCAACAGGATGACAGCTGTAATTGGCCCCGTGAGTTCTAAATCAGGCAGCATATGGCCCTCACTAGATATGGTTACGGAAAAATCATCCCTAAGATGCCATAACAAGGCACACATATGCATATAGTCGAATTTAGAAGACAACGCACAGACTGTCGTCAGACGAATGGCGTTTACAGGTTGTTGGTAATTTTCTTTCAGAGTCCGCTTGTTCTCAAGGGCTTAATACTATTTCACCTGGTTATTAGATTTGGAAATGTCTCATGCGGAGCTGTGAAAACATTACTATAATGCAAAGGCTAAGTTATACATGTGGTCCCTTGCCAACATTGCTGTACAAAATGTACACTTTGTGTGCATTACATTAAATTTAATGTGCATAACACCTAGCCTAACCTCATGGTGAGGTTAGGTTTGTTGAGACTTCTGCTACCTTGTAAAATTGGACGATTGGCTACAGGCCGTAAATTGCATTTAAGTATCGTCTCGTTTACTAGGCAACTAATTGATTACTCTACCATTAAAATAGTCTGGTAAGGTCGATTTGTGCTATACGATTCAGTCTACTGTATCCCATATTTACGGTGGGCATTTTTAAATTGTGCTTTCTGAGTTATAAGTAGATAACCTAGTTCCTATCTACTGAGCTATCAGTTCACCGGGGTGTCGCTGATACGATTATCGATTTTTCTTTTTGGTCTCTGCTTCTTGGGGGACCCCGATCGGCGCAGACGTGCGTGAAATCCCAGGATGCCGGATTCTAGCCTGATGGTCGGCCCTCCTGACCCGTCTATAATCGAATTTTGTTTCGCAACGTTGTATCCGGTGAACTCACGCACTAAACATTACAGGTATCAAATTGTGCAAATAAGGTCGCTAAATTTTCCGCTTCCAACAACCGCATTGCAGAGGACGTACATTTAGTATAATGTTGTCCGTTCTGTGTTGCTACAGGTGACCATGTTAAACTATTTTCAACTAGGCGGTGTTGCCAAGTGATTCTGTAACCTAAGAGGATTACGTGGTATATTGGGGTAGTTATATTTTGGTCATAGTAATTGCTGACCTTTTTTTTCAGCTATATCGTATCTTGGCCATGCCGAAAATGAACAGCGAGTCACTGTTATCGCTCAAGTATTTCAATATGTATATATTGTTCAATGCGATACATATGATTATATGCACTAGCACTTGTGTATTTTAGTCATAATTTATACGGCCGTTTTTTCCTACCGATATAGTTATCTAAGTTAAACTTAGATGAGCGAATTGAGTGAGTTCATTACAACTTAACACAAAATATTTTGCGAGCTCTGACGCTGACCTTCTTTAGCTACGTTGCGACTCATTTCAGAAATATAGGTCTGAAGTTGGGTTACCGCATCCCACTGCAATAACTGTTAACCCGTCCAGCAACAAATTAGACTTTTTTCGTGACAAACCGCTGTCTATCGACGCCTTTTCTTGAACCAGCCTCAATTAGAGATCTCAAGACGTACGTCAATTTGGTGTGAGACATCGACATTTCGGTCTCTCCAGTCTCCATTCTTCCACACCAACTAATATAAGCTGTTTTAAACTTAAACTAAAATCATGGTATCGTAGAAAAAGAAAGACATATCTTTTGTAGAACGCTATAATAACCGTGATACAATGTTTTAAAGATACTGGAGCCCACTCATCTAAGGATGTTATCAGCTTTATGATTTTTTCGACTACCTATTTATTACGTGATCTGCTTTAGGTCAAATTGTTAGATCCGTGCGAGAAACCTAAAAACAACTTATTATACCAGCTACACAGCGCACGATATACGGTACTTATTCAGAATATTCATGTGTAGCAGGGACTCAGTTCTATGTTTCTTCTGTTGGTTTTGATTGTCACATTGGCAAAGCAAGCAGGAAACGACTATCACACGGAGGTGGCTCACCCCTAGATGAAACTAGCTCTAAGTTTTTTCTGAATAGCCATCATTGTTCATTTTGTCTCCAAAAAACAAGCAAGCGACCACCTGTTACCATTGATGGAACAGTAGGGATCTTGCGACGAGTAAAGGTACGATGCGATGTTTGTGGGGTTTAGGAGGTGGAAGGTTGCTGCGTGCGTACACGGTTTAGCAATCACGATAGAGGGACACAACGGATGATTTCCACGCTCTCCAATAAGAAGGTGAAGGGTTGCAGACTGAAGGACAGCCGAATGAACGGATAGATGCCGTAGCACCAGCTGCTCTGCTGTAGCCGGAAAGGAGCGGTACGAGCAGCAGTATCAGAGCCAGGCGTATGTGTTGTATAAGAGATGAAGTATGCAAATCGAGAACAGGGCGTTGCCTTTACCCCCACTCGACCCCGAACCCTGCCTGCTGATGCGCCTGCTACTGTTACCGTTGGTGCAGCGGATTTCTCTGTTATGCTGTTGCTACAGCTGCCATAGAATATCTCTTTACACTTGTACGATCACGGCCATCACCACGTATGCAAGGGTAACGGATACATACGCATGGCCTGCGACCAACGAAAAGGAGCAAGCACTTCGACGAACTCGATTGGCATGCGACAAATACGATGGAGGTGACGCCGAAGCGACCGAGACAACAAACAGAATTCTGCTAGAAGGACAGACCGACATTCGCAAAAATGCTTGGTGACTGGGAATAATGCTTGAACTTAAGCGGGCTGTAAGTTCACAATGAAAACACACCCTGTCAAGGGCTGCTTGAGCAAGTAGCCTGACTGGATTCAAGAATGTGATTCCGTCAGCTTGAGGATGCTTGTAAGTTAAGCCTAAGATTTTGGCAAACTTATCTGAATTTTGTCGTTGTATACATCACTGGTGCAAAACCAGGGCCTAGCTATTGAATCCATGTGAGATCAGACGTTTCATACCTATGATGTAAGTCTTGCAAATCGAAAACGTTATTACTGGTCACTAAGCCATAGCGAACGAGAGGTACTTACATAAAAGAACGAGTGTTGATGGAAATAATTCCTTTTGCATCCTTGTAGTGTGTATACAATATCATAGGGGACGTCCTTTGGATTAATGGAGACGTTTTATATATAATAATAATTATATATAAAACGTCCCCATTAATGTGTATATATATATATATATACACATATATATATATATTATAATAACAAGTAAAGGCTTATTGTTCGGTATGCGTTTTTCGATGAATAACAATAGTTCGGTGATCAGAAAGATCGCAGTACTGCTTATCAACGGATATAACATCGTTCGTCTGTCGTCCGAAACAACCTTGTCTGTGCTTATCATATATAGTAACACGATAAGTAATACCGAAATGTTCTAGTTTTCCATAGCTTTGATTTCCAGTATACCTATTTTACCAGCTATTATATGCATAGCGCACTGCAACTTTAGATCGTGCATTTGTCCTGGTGACTATGTGGCATACGTATGTGTCAAGCAACAACGCAGAGTAGAATGTAAAGCAATCTTAGTAAGAGGTAGTTTTCGAGCAACAGATTACATCTGACGGTGCAGCGACCCTCAGCACCCGTCAGGCCACATCCGGTCACTATTTTTCGCATCCTCAGCACAAAGGCTAGAGGACTGGAGAGAAGGCATAGAGCACAGGACATCACCACCTCAACCATCCAACGAAATGATAAGAACCAAGAGAGAGGGCAGCATACCATTTTCGACTTAGAACCACCCTGTCGAGATATCAACTCGAGCCCAGTGGGTGAAGCGGCGCACATTTGCTCATCGTAGAACTTTGGCAGATGGTCAGAGTGCGTTACACCAGGTACTTCGTTGGCATGAGTTTAGATACTCCCGACAAATCAGGAGTTAGGCGACAGTTTTTGACATGTTCACCAGACCTCTCCGTATGGCAGCTTCTCACATAACCGAAAAGCCCCACAGAGTACAAGTCTCCCGAGTATTATACAAAGAGCAAAATGTCAAAAACAAACGTTATCGTTGACAAGTGAACCATAAGGGTACCACGTGGCCACTTGCCGAAGTTGGCTATGCCCTTTTCCCCCTTCTCTCTCTCTCTCTCTATATATATCATTATATATGCATGGTCGGACGTACATATCGAAAGCGAGAGGCCACGTGTGATGCTCTACCAGATGATCTATAGATGACAATGAAATAAATTTTCATGTAAGCTGTAGCGGAACTAATTAAATCTGTCGAACATGGGTAACTGCTATTGCGGTGAGCAAATAACACATGTGAGCATGCGTTTATACGACTAGGTTAACATCAAAAGGGTAAACTAACTTACGCTCTTATAGCCTCGAACAATACGCAAAGGAAAACCCGACACGTTATTTGATATTACGATGCCTCACTGTTATAATAACGAGATATAATCTGTTATAATAGAAGTCTAATGCTGAGTAAAACATCGGTCGAGGCAAATCATTACTTTCTTGATGTGGCTAGGGGCCGTCGAAGTTAAATTCAACCTACTTTCATAACTGAACAATTAATAAATTGAGGCAAAGATATCCGTATTATTATTTTGAAGGATTCATTGAGGGGAATGAAAGCGGTGTGTGATCTGGTATCAACTGCTGACAGATGACTGTGCGTCATATTAAATATCGCTCTTTAATATTTTGCGCTATAGCATTTGTGAAAAAAAAATTACGTTTGAATCGAGAGTGTACGTATTTGACAATGTTACTATATATATATATATATATATATGGCAGGAAATTCAATGAATAAAGTTACATATTGAATGGCAAAGCTATATACCAGATAGTATCAATAGGAAGACCAAGGCAGTGTTATTGCCGTGCTAGTGTACTTGCTCTCCCCACTTTTTCTGTGGTAGGAAAATTTCAGCATTTTGCCAGCTGTTATGGCTAGTCTTATTATTGCGGTATGATGCCAGCCATCTGTTCTATACGTTGCATCTATATACAGAAGGGTAATTTAAACCCACACCTAAAAGTCTTCCACGGGCCGAAGCTATAAGACATACATCTCCGAGAGAAAGTTGCAAAAACGCAGAGCCCGTCTCACAACTCAAAAAGTCAGGAGCTCTCGAACACACTCCGAGTGGCGATGCTCCTATCAACGGAGAAATGTGTGGTTTTGCGCCACGCTTGACTCTAGCCGTGTTAGCCATCAGCAGTCCTGCTGGTCTGTAGACCTATTTTCGGCAAAAGACGCAACAATAACCAACTACCAGTATAACCTATATATTCCGACCGCCTACGAATCCTACGAACATTTACGTCTGACAACAATAGACCGCTCCTAGGTTCCACAGACGTACATATAACGGCAATGTAAATCCTGGATGCTTTCGGCTTTAAAAATTACTCATTTATGTAAAAAAGGTAGAGGGTCTTAGTTGCTTTGCAAGTATAGAAGACACCCCAAAGGTTAATGTCAAGTGAACAACACTTGGCGTAGTGTCCAAGAATCGATAGGTCGTTGATTTGTCATTCTGATATAGTAAATTTGGAGCCGGGGGTCAAATGAAACTTATCGGTTCGTCTTAGAGTGATGACAATGCTATGTGAACTTGGTAATCAGGATAAATGCCATGAATCGCAGCTTAGTTGTAGCTAAACATATAGAAGTGTTGGTAGCAGTAACCTATTTGCTTGGAACGCTTAAAAACATGCGAGGTCGAAATTAACTCCGATACATTTCCCTTTATCCTGCATCCGTCAAGCAACGGTAGCGGGCGTAACGCTTGAAATAAAAAAAAATATTCGTCTATAAGTAACGACGGTAATTGTCTATTAGGTTATAGCACATATCAATCCGTCTTCTTATAGTGTTAGTTTCCTGCAACGCCATCGATTGGACGACAATTTGAATAGAACGAAAAAGCAATTCGTACGAATTTGCTGCGTTTTTCTAGGCGAGTTCCGATCGGAGGGAAAAAGCGCAAAGGTTTGTCATTGTAAAAACAGCATACGAATCGAATGGGAAATTGGTCCTTGGGTCTAAAAGACAAAACACACAGACGCAGAAAATTGGGACAAGCATTGCAGAAGGACAATGGCGTAAAGAGTGCAACGGGCAGCACCACACGAAAACAAGTTTCACAGAGTAGAAGTGGGGTAGGGTGGCTCAAGTACACACCCCACTGAAAAGTCGATTTCGATGTCGAGCCGACATCGAAAGAAAATCGATGGTGGAAGCCTTTTTTCCATTCTTTTGCTAGAGCCGTCAGCTTTTCTGTGAAATGGACGAGATGTGGGGGGTAGGTCCTCATTTCGGATTTTTCCTTATTGCTCTTAGTACCGCTTAGCGATTTCCCTCGCCAACCGGTTTTGATGGTCTAGGAGAAGAAGGGTTAGCTCGCATGTGTCGATGGAGGTGAATTTACTGTTTCTATGCACCAGTACCGCTGCAGCAAAAGAAAGTTTTTGAAGCTACTGAACTCGTTATAACTTGGTAAGATGGTAACCGTTCTGCCTGACAGAAGGTAGTTATTCGTAAACAGAGGTATATCCACAAGTGCAACAAAATTTTGGAGTGGTTGGAGCGCAGCCTTAGAAATACATTGACACATAAGGGGTGGTATGAGATGATATTCTCTGCAGGTGATCCGTATTTTTCAATATAAATTAAATGTTGAAATTTAGCCGAACTGGATAAGTTTTGTGGCCAACATACCCAGAACAAACAATTAGTTTATGAAGCATTAATTGTTAAATAATATTTAAAACTTTTACGTGGGTGCTCCTGATCTTGTATGTACGTAATAATATCGAAAAATAAAATTGAATCTTTAATATTAGGTTTCTTCATGCACATGGTAGCCAATATGATTTGATTCAGGAAATATTAAAACGTACTGTAAAAACATATTATATTTTCACATGCCCATACATGAACACATGCATAGTTATACACAGGACAGATGTCAGTTTCCAGAAACAAATAGTTTCTTTTTCGGTTTTTGCGTGATATTACCCATTTAAGGATTCCTGTGAAGGAGAAGACTCAACGTTCTGCAAAGCCTGAAATAGTCCGAACGTGTTCAAGGCGTTCCTGTGCACGGTGGTAACGATACTCTTAGTATGCTCCCTTCGTCATTCGTCTTGGGCGGCGCTATACTTACTCGTCCCCTTTTTGATTCTGTTGCCAACATGTAGTCACTGTTTTTGGTCGTTAACGATCCGCCCTCGGCAGATTCAAGAAAATGTCGTTGGGATACATGTAAACCTCTTCCGTTCTGCAAAGGCTACTACGAACTTAATACGATGACTGAATGCCCACTTTTGGCTTGAAACGCCTTCAGCCTGTGTATTTTGAATTCATTTGAACGTCACAGTGGATGAGCCTCTGAGTCTTATGTGAAACGATCACCACTGTGTACCATAAGAAGAACATGTGTTAGTTATATACATATAAAGACAAATTAAATACAGAGAGCGCGTTGTATAGTACAATACTTGCCTTATAACGCATGTAATATAGAGACGTCATTTTTAATCTTTACCCTTTGAATTACACCTACAAATAGAAGAAATGTCTTACCCAAATGTACATATATAGGGTACGCTACAGTAGTAACTTGAAAAATATATATGAGCGCGTAGGCTATATTTTTTATATACAATCAAAACGACAGTAAGACCCCAGCAGCAATGACAGACGAGGCAAAAACATAGTCACTAAAATTAGATGCGCCTAAAATGTAAACAAAAAATAAGTTTTTTTACTGGAACCTACAAGAGTTCGATACCAGTGGACAGTTCTCAAGAAAATACACAATTTGCAGATAAGTGGTTCAAAAACCTATTGTTTTTTAAAAAGAGAATCTGAATTAATGTCTTGAGAAGTGTTCAGTTGATACATTAATCCCGCTACTTTGAGTCTAAGGCTGTCAGAGAGTAATCTATCTGTAAGCTCTATCGAAGAGTCGGCTACGAAAGGTCGAATTATGCAGTACACAACGGTGCGTATAGTATTTCACACATAATTATCTCGTCTTCCAACCAATTAGTTTTTTCGTTCGAACGAAACCAAGAGGTCTAAACTTGCTTTAATGGAAATGCCACATATGATTATTTGACTTCTGTAACTATGGCTACAAGTTGGTTTTGGCCCTAGCGAACTAACCTATTTCAGTTTCAAGACTCTCCATCTTTGCATGTCTAACAACAGGCCAGACTTGGCCTTGCACCAGGCGTTGCACAGAATTATAGAATTATAAAGAAGAAGGAGGTGCAGCCTTTCACTGCAAACTTTTATCCTCAAGGGATTTCATCCTCTGAAGTCATCTCTGAAGTGGTGGTAGACTATATTAATGCTACCCGCGCACTCAATCGCCAAGAGCGGCGCAACGAATGAGCTTGTTGATAAGGCTCGACGCTTCCTAAGTCCAAAGCCCTCCTCACTGCAACACGCTCAATCTCCTTGGCTTTTTCCTTCTTCCCGCTGTACAAGTGAACGCCGCTTCGACGTTGACCTTCACATCCGGCTTTTGGTAAGCTACCCTTAGAGCTCATTTGTCAGTCTTCACTTCATGTCTACTATAAGAACACGGACACGCATGTACGACGGTACACCCTACAATCAATAGGCGCAGCGGGCACGAGATTGGATTCTATTTTATAAGAGTCACATTGCTGGAATATGACCGACAAGGTGTTCCCGTTGACATATCGATTAATCTGAAGGGAAACTCTAGCGTTCGGCGGAAGTCAGTCTGTGATCATTTGATACTCGTACATAGGATAGATCGGCTCATGAAGTAGGCGACTGAAGTTTTGCTAGTTCAAGCACTTTCGTAGAACGTTTCGTTCGAGAAGCGAGATAGGTGGCATCCTGCTGCATTGCCGTGTACTCAGTTAATATTATTGAAAACGCTTACACACTTCCAATAAGTCTACGGACTGGAAGGAATTTAATCATAACTCGAATTAACGGAAGATATGATATGGACCTGCCAAGCTGTCGTATCAATTCAATTATGTGCCCTACGGTACGTCAACGAAAATTTTTTGAAAGTTATCAATACTCGTCTTGATAATATAGTAAAATGATTTGTTTATGTGAGGGATATGTTTACTGTAACACGCATCGGAATCCGGGATAGCGCTAGGTAAAATTGTCAAATGTCCATACACAGAGCAGGATATTCCTGAAGAATATATACAACTTGTTTCCAGCCGCAGCTACGTTCAAAAACATTCAGTTTCACAACAAACAGTTGAAGTAACTTCATTCGTTTGCGGAAACGTCGTTTTTTCGTCGTCATTTAATCACTCTAGGTACCGAATATTATTAGACAAACGATTTTTTCTGCCATGGAAAGAATTTCGTTATTGACTGGGCACATAAAGCGCAGGCTAGTATATCTAGGAAGTTACCATAACCGGGATTTATGTTTGACTATTACCCTTTACTCCCGAAAAGTGTGTAGGGCAAGTTCCCCTGGCTATTGTGATGTATTTTTTGCGGACGGAATAATTGATGGACAAGCTGGATCCATATTATAAATGCAATTCACCATTCTTGGGGCTAAGTCAATGAGTCATATCCAATCATTGGCTATGCTGAAGGAGAAACATGTGCTGTAGGTAGTCTAAACTCTGTTTTGGCCACTTAGGTCGCACTGAGGGGTTATGTCGAATCTGCAGCTATGTACCCTGTCAGAAAAACGTTTAACGTGCTACTAATTAAAAACCATTCGCGTTGTTTTTTGTGAAAGAGGAAATAGCACACCTGTGGGGTTAATTATACTTAACCGATTTTCATCTTATAAATGCGGTATTAGTTGGAAAATTTTTGATTAGCGTTCTTTAGGTATAAATCAGAACAGGTCTTCTTATGTATGTATTTAGATAGAATTATACATGTTGAGGTAACTCATACAACTTTGTCTATAGCGTCTTCTAATTAAGCCCCGCAGAACCATTAACGAACGTCCCGCGGAGAATGTATCAGTCGTTGAATAGTTGATCATAATGACAGGTAATTTTATGCAAACGACAACGGTGGAGGGAGCACCTACAGTACATATAAACGGCTACGTCGCTCTGAATTTGCTATTTATCCTGGTTTTTCTTTGATTCTAGGGAGCTGACCTAAAAGGATAATATTGGGTTGTTGAGAAATATTGACGGTTTTTTCGGTTAGATGGCGCTCACGTGACAAATCTTAGGCAATATAATGCCGGCTGGTCGGCGTTGGCGTCACGTGAAAGATTCGGCAATAGTCTATACGTCAAGATGGCTTCCTTCACACGGAAAATAAAACGTCTTGATAGTAAGTGAAATTTCGGGAAAGAGATGCTTCTTATGATGGTCGACTAAATGTGGAAAAAGTTCATAAAATGATCGAGCGAAATCGACGTGAAAAATAGATATGATGCCGCCAAGGAACTAAACATGGTTCTGTTTTTACCATTGGAAGAACGTCGATTTTTAACTGCAATACGAATTGGTACTTATGCTACTTCTACTACCACTATTTACATCTGCAAAAACTATATAGAAACGTAACGAAATCGAGTTACCTCCGACGTGGTTAATAATATGTACGTGAAAACTGCGCTTGACAATTTGTGGCCAAACCCAGTTTGACGTAAAAAGTATCATATCATATGCTTGGTGGGATTACAAGGACATCGTACAGTATAATTGTTTTGTCTACTGTTGTCAACGATGGATTAAATTACAAGGAGCCATTGAAAAGAAAGTCAATCGAACCCACCGAGCAGAAGAGCATCGTCCTCCACCATAGAAATGCTGAACCATCAAATATATTCAGCTAGTCGCGAAAATCGAGAAGATTCAAATAGGAAATTTTAATCCTGCCACACAACCAGACTTTCGAGATCCTTGACCGTACCGTATATTTCCAAAATCGCTTAATGATGTTAATGATTTTTCTGATTATCTATAGGAACTTGCTTCAATTTTAACTTGATAGGATAGGTACACTACATTTCAAATTTAAACAGCATTTCTAATATTGTCAATGTCTAATGTTTTGAAAGAATATTTATATCTGGTTTAGCTTAGAAATCTAAAGGAAGATGCCTACGGATATCTCTGTTTTTAATGATACCAACAGTTGGTATTGAAGCTCAATTCACTGGATCTGTGCGCGGTTATGGTCCTCATATCCCAATCAAAGCTACGATTCCATTGTTCTCTAGCGAAATTTTTTTGATCCAACTAAATCTCTATCGAACGTAGAATAATAGTCATTTAATTAGTGACTGTATGGCACATCGTTTTTAATGTTTTGAAAATCGATTAAATAGATCTGACTTTAAGAAATATTCAGTTAAATATCGGCTTGTAGTGAAAAAGGTACTATTGCGCATACTGGACTTTTTATTACTCCTGTGACCTTTTTGCTTTAGAAAATTAAAAAAAAAACTATTTTAGGCAAGTCGGCTGAACTAGAGGCCATTACCCATAGATCGGGTTTAAAAAATGACCCTCCATCCTTTGAAGTTACTTAAATTAAATGGTGTAAATTGAGAACAAACATTTTTTATGTACAGATTGAAAAAAAAAACACACGCATTTTGTAGAAACGCATGGGTCTAGTAGCTAGCAGTACAGACGCTTAAAGCTTACGTTTTTCGGCACGCCTATATTAGATCATACGAAGTGACTATTGAGCTTTAAGCTTAATACAAACGTCATGACGGTTACGTATCGGTTATGCATTTGAATAGCTTTCCCAGTGCATTCGTATATGATTCTGCATTTAAATAATATCAATGAGTGGTCGTATCCCTCTTTTGCATGCCATATTCGTAACTGGCCTCTCCTTAGGACCTTTTAGGATTTGTTACAACTCAAGGTGTTTTGAGCACTTACTTTTCAGCTTATTCTACAACAACAAATCACACGCGACTTAGGGACCTAGTGTCGTAGCCCTTATATATTTTCTTTTATCTTCGTACAATTCTTGTGAAAACATGCAATAAACGCCGCTCGACCTTTTACATTTTCGTGCTAGAACGGCCGTTTTATGATTTCTATTTTAGGTTTTCACGAACGATGTCCATGGCAAATATTTTGAGTTCAGGCAGTGTCGTTGTCCTTAATTGAAATAAGTGGTGTGCTATCATGTCCCCTTTTCCCCTTGCACCATCTGCCACGAACATACACATGCAAAAACCTTATGCTGACCTCCCTGTTCACTTTTTTTAATTTTATACGGTTCACGTCGCAACGCAGCATCCAGCTTAACATCATAGCTTTTACTGTTTGTACAAATTTCACAGTATATTACTTAAATAGAAACTTTTTAGTACGTTTATAATAATAATAATGACTTATTTTAATGTATTGCTTGGGCAATAAAGCGTGTCTATAAAGTTGGCCATAGATAAATACGTGTCGAAACATGTAAGGAGATTTATCGCTAAGCGTTCAGCTTGCGGTAGTAGTAAACTTAAAGGGCGACTTCAAACAGTTGTAAGTTTTCTGCACAAAGCAAGGAAATTAGTTCGACCAGCTTTAGCCCTAAATCCGGGCAAGTCACCGATACAACAATACATCAAAGCGTAAAGCAGAGCCAATAGCTTTTCGGAGCTGTATTTACTATGTAAATGGATGTGTTTCGAGAACGCTTTCCACGCGAGTTTGTGTGCCTTTCAGGCCGTTTAATTAGCACCACCGAGAATGAGAAAGGAATCGATGGAGTTTCATTTTAGTTAGTTTGGACGGCCGCGCCCCCGCTCACCCCACTGCAGCGTCCAGCTCAGAGGTTGAACTCCGGACAGCTGTCTTCTCAGTTGCCCCTCTACTTTTGAAGAAGGCGTCGAATGTTGCTTCTCTCACGAGCTCCAGACGCCTGTAATTAACTCAGCTTAGATGGCAAAGATAAAGAAATGCATAAATCGACTTCCATGGATAGAAAAACAAAGGTCTAGCTTAGTCTTGCACCGATATATTTCCGCTGGATACCTTTGATGAACAAAAAAAAAACGGTCTTAAGGGCGTCTTTGTGTTTGAAATTGGTCTCATTCTGTTCTATTCATAGGTAGTGTCTGGTCATTAAATGAACCGATTCCGCTAAATGACAACCTAGATAGTTTATATATTTCCATATCTGTGTTTCTTTGCAGTTGCTACGGCTATCGCTGTAAAGGCACTAACGAGGTCAAGCTAATTCCAACTATTGCTTGCCGTGGCGTCACCAAAAGACAAACTGTGCCCATATGGAAGATCCGTGATCGTTTAAAGAAGTCTAACTACAATTCGATGTAAGTAAGGACAATTGTTAATTGATGCCTAATAAATCTGTTGAGATGTCTGAAATTGCTTGACGCTTCACAGGACGCTGTCCATTCAGCGTGGTTTCTACATGCAGCCATGTGTATCCACAGGTTCAAGCAGACGACAACTAGCGTTAATCAGCGCTAATCTGCTCCTCTCCGTCCTTGTCTACCGTTGAAGTCCATATTATATGGTTAATTCAAATGCTAAAATATCTGTCTGTTCTCTATTCTCGTGAGCTATATTACAACGTTCCGTCAATAGTTTTTGAACCAATTCTCAACACACGTGTTTGTTTGTCGTAGCTCAAATTGTACGACTGCGGTTTAAGATCTCGGCCGTCATGGATATTTAAGCACAATCCTCGTAGTATAATAACAATCGTAAGAATATCGATGTTTTGTGGGAAGCGAAAGCTGATATGCAGCCAACGCTATGATCGGGTTCGTTCGGATCGAACACTTTTCAAGCACACGTCGTAATACCGCCAACCGGCGTCAGTGGCGATTGGATACACGAAAAAGCTTTGTATGTAACTGCGTATAAATGTTGATAGGATACAGGAATTGTTTGAATATCGTGAAAGATGGCCGTACGTATGTGTGTCAAACGAACCAACCCTCTAAAATAACTATCGGCGTCATACGGCTTTCATGCGTGTTAAGCGTGCTCGGTCACGAAAAACTAAAAATCAATCTCATAATAGATTATATTAGCGCGGTAGGTGAAGCTGTTGGTTATCCAAGAGCTATCAAATTCTATGCTCAGAATAGATTTTCTGGCAAATATCGTGGAGTATCAAAAAGTATATTTGGAATTGCTAAGATTCACACAATGCGCCACTTAATACATCGCGTTCGAGTTAGACAAAAGAAACAAGCTAAAAAATATCGATGTATAGAACTTCTATCTATCGATCATAAGCTTCCCTATTACTAGTACATGTGCTCAAACTTTGTATGCGCTGAAAATGGAAGTCATTAAATATCTATTGATTAATTTTCTGTTTTTTTTTTCTGTATCTTTACACAGCCTTTGGACCTAGATAGTCCAATGGAAGAAACGAACAAAACCAACCACAGTCTGTAGTAAATATTTCTATAAATGTACACAATCGTTCTGCAGATGTTTGTCATCTACCGCCATCTCTGACAATGGTGCAAATCAAATGCAATAAAAAGAAAAAGATGCAATTATCTATACGTTTTCATTTAAATCGGAACATCGAACGTGGCAATATTGGCTCTGCTATCGACTACTAGATTACTGACCTGTCGCTGCGCCAAGATGCAGCGAAAATAGTTGCTTCATAGGCCAATAGGCCCGTCTGAGAAAGAGACCCTAGGTCTCTTTCTCAGATGGGTGGGCGGATAAAAATGCTAGGCTCACATTGTTGAGTCACAATGACCTACTTTACTTTTTCTAGTTTCGTTTGTCTATTTTTCTTTTGCCTCAATTTAAACAACTCCAGATGTCTCTTTGTTCTTCAAATTTGAAGAAACAACTCGGATCAAAGCACTACTTCGGGTTAATTTACTACGACTGGACTTTCTTGCAAACTCAGTACTTTAACTACGTTTATTTTATTGCTACACAAAGGGAACTTGGTATAAGTTGCTTCTAAAATGGCTTGGATAAGATGATAATTTAACTAGGCTGTGGCAAATGTTCAAAATGAGTAGGCGCCCTTATTTAACTAGTAGAACTTTTATTTCATTGGTGTATGGGTAGCGGTTTTACGTAGGCATTGTAATTTAGAGCTACATGTACTCCTCTACGTTTGCTTATTTCACCCGCGCGTGGCATAACAAGACATCAGGATACAGGCCGTACCGATGTCACTAAATAAGGTGGTCTTATGCGAATTCTTGGTCCCCTTATATGGCGTGCTGTCCAGCATTGCTTTCCACCACGCTTGTTTTAAATGCGTCGTTGACCTTCTCATAGGAATCGAACTCCCTTACTCCAAGCAGACCTCTGAACTCCGGCATTAGCCGGTTTCCCACAATCTCCTACTTGTGGCTAATCCAGCGTGAAATCGGAGGTAGAGAAAGGGGGATGTAGCTGTAGCTAACTTGCTGGCGATAGGATTTCCCTTCCGCTGGCTACGGATGGGATGCTAGCACGAAGAGATAAACCCGAGCACAGCGATCTTGATAGCTTGGAAATTTAGCAAGCGGTCTGTTAATCGATGCTTTCTGCTTCCCGAGAGAGTTTCCAACTTTTTCCACGTTTCTAACGGCACCTGTCCGCACAGCTCCTTGGTAAAATGTGCCCTCTCTTTCGGTCCTATCCTTGACCACTCGTTACAACCTATGGCTTGCAATGCTCACTCTGCTTATTACCTGATGGATTGATCCTCTGCTGCTGCCGCAACTGACTAGATCACATCGAATCTTATAAAACTCCTTGTTCAACCGGTTGCGACGTCGTTATAAACATTCAACTTTACATAACATGTCTGGAATATATAAATACATTTTGAAGTTCACTTTCAGTGTGTGGCGTTAGTTAATAGCGGTCACCCCCTATTCCAACTAGGGCTTATTTAAATAATATCTTTTTTGTAGGATTAAAGAAAAAAAAATTAAGCTTTTAATATCAAAAAAACGGTCATTTGACTGCTGTTCCAAGAAGTATCTATGTAGATGTTAAATAAAATTGCAGTTGATCTTTGAAATATGGGCCTATATCGCGGCAGCTAAAGTTTATTTTTCATTACCACCAGTGTTGTTGTGGTGATGCTTTTTTATAGGCAATTTTTTAAAATGACAAGTAGAGCTTGGCTAACTTGATAAGGACTGTTGCTGATTGTATGATTACGCCCTAGAATTTAGAACCCCTGTTGTTATTGCATATAAGCTCTTTGTCTTTTTATCTGGAAGTTGTAGTAGAAAGCTGTGCAAGAAATTTACAGATGAAAAACTATAATTTTAATGACAATAATAAGAAATCGCCTGAGCGCCAAAAACCTATATTAGGCGAGCTATTAAAAAGTCAATAAAGAGGTAAGTTGAAGCGATCGAACACATGCACACGATTGACAGTAATGCGTTCTGTATGATTATGGCGTAACGCTGTATCAGTTTCAAGCGTAAACTTCAGGTGCGTAAGCGTCAGAAAACAGGTTTTGATATTGAAGTTATTTTTAAAGCAGTAGTTAGTTACTAAGGTCTGATGATCGCTAAGAGAATACATCATATACACTAGTTGAAAGTCTGGCAAAAAAATGCAGGCCATCTGTTATTAGAACAAAAATCGAATGTTTTTGGAAGTTCGTTACCTTTCCAAGAAGGTAGCGGTCTAACGAAGATACGGTACGACTATTCTGTTTCAGACTAGAATCCGTACCTTTAATGTGTACACAATCTATGAACAACGGATAGTGCTTGACGGGCGGTATTTATTTCAATATTTTTTCCTCATTTTCGATAGACTCTCTCTTCTGGTGATGTGACGCTAAAATTTTTCTCACTGGCCTCATCAGTTCTGGTATAATTAACCGTAATGGTGATAGCAAAGAATGGGTTGGGAAATGGAGAGAAAGGTTGGCTAAAGGCGAAGCAAATGGGACAGGGCATCAAGCGTCACGGAACAGGAAATTGTGCTTCCGGACCCCCTCTTTCTCTTTGTCAACGAACCATCCGAGGAAGAAATCGCAGCAGGACACAGCCAGCCAGCCAGCCAGCGATGCCATCGGGCGACAGTGGCAGGCGCACTATGCGCAAGAAAAACTTTTGCACTCAATTATATCTCTGATTTTTCCACAGTCGCCGCGTCTGCTAACTCGTCCGCCTTTTTCTTGTTAGACGTCCTCACCCCCTTTTTTAGTTGTAACGAAAGTCAAAGAAATTCTAGTCGACCGGAACGCAATGACTGTCCTATGAATGACGGTACAAAACTATACGCTTGATACTAGCATTAATACATACAGCAGGCATAGGATTAATTAGAAAATACTGTCAGCGTTATTGTTCTTGTCGAATCTGTACAAGGCCATATAATAACACTGAGAAGGTTGTTGGCTTCTAGTATAAAGAAAATCTATTTAAGATGCGCAGCACGATGTTACAATTTAATCGTACGGGCTTGATTAAAAAAAAAAAAGTCCAATTATAAGCTTCTTAAACTATTGTCCGCTTTATCACTTGTATATATGTATTCTTATAAATCCGTGATGCGCCATTGCGGTTTGTCAAAATATGTCCTGTCGCATTTCATTATGATACGAATAAGGCAGCGTGATGCTTCTTAGACCGTCTTCGGGCTATGGAAGTTCACTAGCACATTAGCTTGTTTCAACAAACATGGCACAGAGCGATGTATGCATCTGTCAAGAACAATCAAATTAAGCTTGATCTCCACCGCCGCGAGCCTTCGAGATGTCGTTTTAGAGGTAAGACTTTAGCTTTATCAGCTGAGAGCAGAAGCCACATAGGGAAATCTCTCAAATATATTTGGAGCTCCTTATTAGTTTACATCCGTTGGATTAGGTCTTCATCTTACTAGGACCCTATATCACGTTAGTGTAAATGTCGTTTTGTTGTTGCTGTTGTTACATGCTAAATTACAAGAGGCTGTTATGTGACTTTCGGTTCCCTTCAAGCCTAATTCCTCACGTTTCCTTTCTGCGGTGAAAATAAGAATCGTTAAAAAGTATTTTTAGTTAGTAGGTTGTTCCCAACAAGTCCTGACTCAGCTAAAATCGCAAAAGCAAATGGGCCGGGCAAGTGGCTGGCCTATAAATTCGCGTATTTCTTCAGCACAATCAAACATCGTACTCACTTATATATCACAGAATACTACTCGTATTGTGACTTGAAACTACTCTTCTTTTCATGTACAGATTGATGTGGTATGGCCTGAGAACTGCTTTTCTACTTTTATCCTGTTTCAAAGATTATCGTGTACATTTGTACATGAATTGGCGAAGCCTAATTCCGGTGGGACGCTGGCTTTGAGATATACATTTCTGAAGAAACAGTGCTTATAGACATTTGCCGGATATATTATGTATAAGCTTCGTTAAGAAAGACGCTTTAAAGGTAAATCTTATCAGACATCCCAAGTTCTGCAATCTCCGCACGTTTGAGTGCGAAAATCCCTTTTTAAGCTTGCGATCTGCTGCTGTCGCTCCTGTTGCTGGATACGCCATGCCGTTCTAATAACTGCGAACGTGTTCTACATTAACGTCTCTGATTTTAGGACACGTTTTCTCTTGTCTCATTCCTCTGTGCAACAGCTTGCAAGCAAGCCATAGATATCATCCGTCCGTACGCGGACATGCGACTCGTTCGCTGCTTACCTCCGAACTCTAGCGCACTGTATTTGTCCGTCGTAAAATTCTCTTAGAGTTCCTCACAGGGCAACTATTTGCATCGGTGGGGAAAGCGAGCGAGCACTCGATACCTTAGATGCTCCAGACTACTTGGTGCATTAGCCTGTGGTCATCAGTTACGGTTGAAGAATTACCGATGTACCCGAAGCGACAGACCTTGTGAGTTCGCATGCTCACGCTACATCAGTTGCTGGTGCTAATGCTGCCGCTGCTGTGTGCAAGTAACAAACGAATACATAACTAAGTAAACAAGTAAAGTAAGTAAGTACATGGACAAGCTGTCCACGTCGTGACATCTACTAGTCCCTCCAATCCTCAGCAGCGTTGAATTTTAATGATATGACGCATAAAATAAAAAAAGCATGGTATGATTGTTCACCTGGCCAAAAAAAGTTTTTTTTTTTGTGTGAAAAATATACCCTAAATAGGGCGTGTTCGACAATCTATGTGGTATGGGTGTGACAACTCCAAGCGAAACAGCTGAGGTCTAGCGAGAAAAATAAAATAATTACTGATGAATCCCTATGTAGTGTCAGTGTCGAAGAGAATGCTTTCAAGAGTTGTCAGCTTTAATTACATAGTCAACATATTGCTACTACTAATAGCGACTAACGAGAATAGCAATAGGCTTAAATTGTCACCCTGAACGACATGTTAGTCCCTAGGAGCTTTGTCTAAGTATATAATGCTCATTTCCCTTACTCACTTCTCCTGTTGTGGAAAAGATAGCCTATTCTGACTAGCTATGTTAACTTCTTCTGTAAAACTAACTGCAGCGTACAAATGAGGCCATGGCACTGGTGAAAGCGCGAACATATTGAAAGATTAGACTCAATCCAGTCTGAGTAGAAAAATTATACTGGAAGCAATTTTCTCTGATGGGGTGGATCTCCTTATACTATATCCATTAAAAATCTTCATCCATATATGGGACTATTGTACTTTGAAAGATTCTGCTGCTGCTTCTATTTTTTGCCAACTAATATATATATATATATATATATATAATCAGTAAATTATGAATTAAATTGAATAGAAATTGTAAACACTGTGCTACCACAATAGTACCTAAAAGCTCAAAATAAGAGTTATCAGGCTGAGTTCAGATCCTAAAGACAACATTTCCTAAGGTACGTTCCTTTCCTTTAATTTATTTGTGTACAACGAACGAAAAACAGGTTTGTCCTGTTGTAATATTGAGCACTCCCTTTTTGTGGCGGCTCTCGGACAGAGGTACCCAGCTGTCGATTAGTGGCTTTTACTACATACCTGAAATCAGGTCAGCTACTTCAATAAAAGTTCCAATAAATACTACCAGAAATGTCAAATGGGACTAAGACCAGCAGTAAAAAGCAAAAACTATCAAAAAAGAAAGCTTACTTACTCTTGTAAAATCGTCAATGATTTTATCTTTTTCGGGTGCACAACGACTTTAGGTTAACAAAAGCGTTGCATTAGCATCCGAAATCGTACCTATAGAGATGTAATCCCCATCGGTTGATAGCTTCGTATCAAGCATTATTGGTCTGCGTGCATAGAGATGCCGGAAAAGATCTCGCCTGGGGCACAGAAGCCAAATCGCAAAGAGGTATGAAACGTGCGATCTGGGCCTCTCGGGGGGACCGGGTGTGAATCGAGGAATGGTTTTGGCTTTTTTGCAGATGTAACCTGTGTGAATGTGTACATCTGTATCTGTTGTCATGTAGAAGGAGGACCCTTGCGCGTTGTACAGCCCGAGGCGATTCAGTACTGACCTCAACTGCCTATCAAGTGGCCTTCACTGAAATTCCCCTGTCTATTAGCAGTTAGCGACAGTCTCTTTTCTGTTGACAATAACTACAAGCAAGAGCGCCAAATTGAGGTGAAAGTATGGCCAAAGAGGTTGCAGTTCGTTTAAACAAGTAATACTCCCTGTGCTTGAGATACCATTTGCACCACGGTTTAGGTGATCCTTTATATAATAGTTATTTCCCATTACGCTGTATAATGTGAAGTAAGTTCTCATGCATCTACTGTCTGCAAAACGGCTCAAGCAAGATGTATAATATACTCATTTGAATAGTTTTTTGATGAGGTAACGCCGTAATGAAGACGACATGCCTGCAAAAAAAAACGACAGCTAATAAACTGAAATGTAAACTGGGATTCATCGTTACCGCGCCGACTCAGACACGATACGGCGAACACCGGAATATTATTGCATAATATGCGGTCAACGGTACGCCAACCTTTTCCTAAAAACATTTGAGTTTCGCCGATTCCTCAAATCCGGGTAGTCCTTAAGATGCGCGCATTCGAGGTAGATACTTGCAAACGTATTGTAGAATTCTATACGGCTGCTTTTGATCAGTCCAGCTCGCCGTATTTCTATAGTTTTAATTGGTTTAGAGAAATCTATGCTGTTAACAAGGTACGTTACTGGTATACCTTTCTTCTGATTTGAAAAAGAAAGCGACCACAATCTGATGTTATTTCCGCTTCAACAGAAACCGAACCAACTTCGAAATAAATGATCGTCTGGTGGTCCTTCTCTGAAAGATCGTCTCATGTCCATCGGGAGGAACTCGAGTCTGTGTTCGGAAGTGCTTACCAGCCATTCAGTAATAACTATCACATGAAATTTAAAATTTAAAGACCAACAACACGTTTAGACAACTTTATGCAGTGGAGTGCAGGAAATCAATGAGATCCGTTGGTATTCTGCGTGTGGAACATGTTTTAAAACCTCGAATCGAACTTCTCATATATATAGGATATACCGATGAATATTACTACGACGTGGCCGAAAAGAGCGAGATCGTTTTTGCGGAGGGTGGATAGTTCGTTTGTAAGAAGCTTTAAGGGAACGTCCGGTCATTCCCGCACGAACGAGTCGTTTTTTACAAAAAGAAAAGAACGATCTGTCCGAGTCGACAATGAGTGTGTTTACTCAGTCAACCAGCCCGTTTATCGATGCCAGAAGGCTATCAAAACTAACTTCAAACAGATTTTTAGCTCTGCGAGAAGTTAACTTTTCAATTCTGCGGCCTTAAGAATACGGAGTTGGGTCCAGTGGGTATGTTTCGAGAAAGAAAGTGACCGGTATAAATAATCTGTTCTCCAAGTTAGTTCTGGTAAAAAATCTTCGATAAGCTTCCGTAACAAATGTTTAAAATACTTTTATTCATTGTTATACACAAGTTTATTATTATTATTATTATGTTATTTTGGAAAATGGAAGCATATTTTTCCTAAGAAACACTTAAAAATCATAAAAAACGATATGACACAAGTGAATTTTTGCTAATGATTGTTGAACTTTTTTTTTACTTGGCCGTTACTAATGGCGATCCCCAGGCCGAAAACATCCTCCTTATCTTAGAGTTACAATTGAAGCATAACACTAGTTTTTAAATGTAGATATAGCTTGCACCGGAATGTATGTTTTAGGATGATCGCATTGACCTTTTTTTAGGCTTCAAATATGTACACCTTGAGAACACGAAGGAAGAACAATACGCATCGAATTTTCAAATAAAGTAACCATAAATATACATGCACGAACCATGCTACATGTGTCTGATAATCAGGCTGACACCCATATTTACAGTGTAAGGTTAGTTTAACTTACAACCTCGATCAACATGTGCAATCATCATGCCCAAAGTGTTTTTGTGTATACTGATATAGTGGTTTACGTTTAATCCTGGAAAGAAACTACTTTGGTAGGTATAATACAATGTGATGATTAAGGAATCCACAAATCTATTGTTCATTGGCGCTCGCAAAGTGGCGATGATATCTAACTATGATTGTGAAACATACATATGCGTAGGTAGTTGTCATCAATATGATGGATTTACCACACTGATACACTTACCTCCGTAGACAATATATTACTGAAATTAAGGAAATTAAGGACGCTAAAGCATACGAGCTTACGACAAGGTTCGCACTTAAACAACGCGATGGTTTGTAGAATTAAACTAGATATAGGTACTACATGATGTAGATTATTATATGTATCTGATGTATATGATGTAGATTATATCAGTATTGAAAAATAGTAACGTGTTAGGATGAGTACACGCGTACGTGCAGAACAGCAGCGAGGGACGTGAGACAGGACTAACTGAGTATCGCATACTTATATCATTAACCTACGCGTTTCTTTTTTTTCGATAATAGGTTAGGCTTAAATGTTGTTTGCCAAGTCACCCGTGGCAGCCGTCAATGCTATTTTCACGAACCGTATCTCCACAAAATATTGTCTCGAAATACATATGGGTTCAGGGCCGCCTATAATAAGTTCGAAAGTTCATTATAGATGCATGTTCTAGCAAATACCTATATCTTGAACTATATTAATTTCTCTTCTCACGTCCTTCGTTCGCAAACCTCGAGCCTTCTGATCCGATAAAACCGATTTTACAGTATTGTTGCAGCTCGTTTGCGTTTGACGTATAGAACAGGGACGCCAGACTGGCCAAATAAATGCCCTTGTATAGGGCGCTCGATATATCAGCGATTCGTATCCTGCTCTTTTTCAATTTCGTAGTCCGGTTGGAGACTCGAAGTGCCTCCGTTAAAATTACTCAGTTTATAAATAGACGCACACCCACCGCAACGCCTCCACGGGGGCGCAAATCGGGGAGCCAGCAGGAGGGGCAAGACACGCCAAAGAGATAGGGGTAAGCTGAGCTAAGCGGAGCAACCTGCCGCTATCTGGCAGAATATAACTGGGAAGGGAGAGTCGCCCAAGAGATAGAAGGAAAAACGCGAATGGGTGGGAGAAAGCTTGGAATAATAAAAAGGGCCATAAATAAACTTTCTGCCGCCGTCTCCCTTTACCGCCTTACGTTTGTTGGCTGCTTCATTTCATAACATCCGCCGGCGCTTGGCATAAGCGCTTTTAAGCGTCAAATTGAAGCCAACGATACACACACTGTATACAATTTATGTAAACAAGAAAAGTTATTTCAGCATTGAAGCCAACGATAGGTTTTTCAGAGGCCCGGAAAAATAAAGAGAACAACTCGGAGCTTTAGGTGATGATGGTGGGCTAACTGTAGTATAGATAGTGCGAGAAGATGTGCGACCAAAGACAAACGGATGAACTGGAAAAGCTGTCAATCATGTTCGTTTTGGCTGTGACCAGATCAACGGAACCGGTGGATAGACCGCGTGAAGTGAAATCATCCGTACATTAAAGCATCAGAAGATTCTGCGGGTCATTGAATTTTCGAGATACAACATGCATAAAACCATCGTGCTCGTATCATGTAGGGCCAACACCAACACCGAGGGCAAAATATTCCGTATGTCAGTCGGATCTGGGGACGGTAGCAAGAAGACATCTATAGGCAACCTGAAAAATGTAAAACAAACAAATCTTTGTAGTTTACTTGGCGGTCGTTAAGTAGAAACTAGACAGATTATATTCTGAAAATTTTTTTGACGGATATTTGATGTCTCATATCAGGCAAAAATTCAAGCTAGAATATAAATTCTCACTAAAATCTCCATCTTATTATTAAATGATGTTTATTGATTTGTTCCGTACGTGCGCTAGTCTTATTCTAAATCAACCGGAGCTTTTTTCCTTGATGCCTAATAGCACCTAATTAAAACAAAGAGTTCTAAGTTTTACGTCCGACACCGACCTTTAGCATTCCATCAGATGGCTGGCTTATAGTTTGAAACAAGTGTCTCTAGGTTCCGATTCGAACCTAGGCCGCAATGTGCCCCTAAAACTTTCACTTAGGAAACCCACCTAGCTACTAGTGGGGCTTAGATGACTCGATTCGGCTTCCGTTTCGCATTCTTTTAAAATTTTTCGATAAACATTTTAGGCGTTCAACTATAACATAGGGCGACGTTTTGGTAAATAAGTCGATACGTACTTAGTATGGCTGCCGCTGGCCTTGGATGCCTTAGTATTCGGTAGTTAAAGTTTAAAGACAGCTGTCTGATATTAGGAAACTATTAGAACGTAGTGTCCTGAAAGCTTTCCATTTGTATATAAAACTAGACAAACTATAAACGGGCTAAAAGCTTAGCACCCAGATGCTGTTGACCAAGTTTCCTCTTCATCCAACAGCTGGCGAGGACATCAAAACGACAGCACATGAAAAGCGTTTACGTTGCCAAACAATGCCAGTCACGTAGAATCAGAAAGTCGATATCTGGCCTTTAGCGCCCTTCTTTGCATATATATTTAAGGTAACTGGATCGCTGAGCTTTGGCCTCGACTTCATGTTGTCCAAGCGTTCGTATTCAAGGTTATACTTTTGGAATGTATTTTTAAGCTTTGTTGCTTATATATTTTTGGCTCGAATCGCTTCTTTAAACTATTGGACCCCAATTAGCTATACACGGTTCAGTAAAAACCAAACAAAATTACCAATAACGTTTGTTCGCTTGCTAGAAATGACCTGATATATTTCCCGGAAATTCGGATCGCTTCTTGCGTCGCTGCTTCAACTTCCGTGGAGAAGACGATTTGAGATAGGAAAGCGGTTGAGTGATGCGAACGGCTGTGTGAAGACTGCATTTTCTTTTTTCATTTCAGTTCCTACGGTTTTACGGTCATCCATAATACAAATGGTCCCTTTACTCACTAAAGCGCTATTATTTTTATCTGCTATATTTTATGGTTGCATAATAGACGGATGAGGTTCTGTGAAGTAAAAATAAGACGTTTAGTTGAATCTACAATTGTTTAGAGCGCCTCACCTGGTCGCGCCCACGAACAAACTCGTCAGATATGGCATCAAACCGTTGCTATAATAAATACGCGTAACAGCCCGATGTCAGCAACTAAACTGGTTTATTAGGCCATGCTAATCAGTACGAGTCAACAACGCATGCCATCGCTTATATACGAATTAAGGCTTATCTATTGCGGAGAAAGCTATATACTTTTTGTACTGAGATTATTAGGTAATTCCTAGATTAAAGTTGGTCTATCTGAGAAAGGCATTGTTGTATGCTGCAATCAAAACATGTGCGCAAGGCCTGCAATTTAAGCAATAAGCAAATTGTTTTAAGGATCCATAAGTCGAGTTCGATTATGAAGAATTTGTAAGTAGATTCACAGTACTATATATCCTTTTCTATTAGACAGAAGGCTGTTCTATCATTCGTTTCCTGGATTTATTTTGATAGTGTGGTGGCACAACCTTTGTTTTTTTCTACTGCAAATTTAGCATAAGAGATATAAGGTGATTAGTAATCACAGACTCGAAGGAATAGCTTTGTGTTTCTTTCGAGAACCCTTGAGAAAATATCGGAAGTAAGGATGTCCTCAGCAATCCAGTTGTGACTCCTTCTTGACCTCCCCCTCTACCGATGCCCTCTGATTTCGAACCTTTTCTCGTTTGCGATTGCCTCTGTGCCGACTAAGAGCCTCTTTCATTTTTTCTTTTACTCACATCGCCGAACTCTCAAGGACCCGCGAACGCGATGTAGCCTCCACTAGTCGATGGACTCTCAACAACTGAGGCCGCCAAAAACGCGATTCCTGCACGGAACGTATAAGGTTGTGCCGCGCGCGCGCGCGCGCCGATATACGACTGTGTCAGATCTGGAAGCAACCAGACTCGAGTGTTATTATATCACTGTTGCGTCTGCTCGCAGCCCTGTACGAGGGCGATGAGCGAATCTCCCAATTAAATGTTAAACGAAAGGATATACGGCGACTAGGACATGTCTGCAGTAGGGCCAGGTGTCCTCTGCCGGATGTCCTTTGCCAATCTACCTACATAGTATAAAGAATATGCAGGCAGTTTCTGAAAACCCAGTTTTGACTTGAAAGAACAACAAATAATTTGTAGGAATAAAATACGCGGAGCCTGCCCACTGCTGCTAGTAACGAGGATCACAGTAATAAGGCCAGTGGCTCTCGCTTCATCGATTAGATTTGAGGTACGCAAAATTCGATATGTCATTTTCATGCTGGAAATAAAGGGGTATCTGGGTAGCTGCGAATAAACGATCGTGAAGAAATTTCACTGTTTTCTAGCTACCTCGACTGGAAACATAGGAAATATACGGAAGTGAGATTCAATCGAATAGGGAAGGACAAGATAACTAATATTATCTATTGATATGGTTGCCAATTTTGTGCTTTTACAAGATGGCTATGGCCCACCTTTATAAGATATACCTACAGCATGCGATGATTTAGTTAGATAGTAATCTGAACACGAAGTACAGAGTGGTGCTGGTTTTAGTCCTCAACGCTCGTATACACAGCGTATGTTAACACAGCAAGAAACTTCTGTTGCTAGTTATGTCAACTTTACAGTAATGGAAACAAGGCGCAAATAGAAGTTTTCAATATATAGAAAAAGATCTTGTGGATGTTTCGGTATCGTTAACCAGCTAACAGATCTATCGTAGTTGGCTAGCTTCGTCCTCGAATTTACCTGTCGAAGGCTTTGTCGAGCGACATTTAACTACTCGGTGGAATCCAAACTAATTTACGACTTGTTATTATGTAGGTAAAAAGCACAAAATTGGCAACCATATCAATAGGTAATATTAATCGAAAGTATTTACGTATTCCGTTAATACGTCATAATTGTCACGTAGATTATTTGAATTACTGTAATGATAAACAAAAGTTAAAATGGTGGTTGTAATATACGGTAACTATCGAAATTTTCTGAGAAGTTAATTCTGACGCAGCAATCTAAAGGAAGCAAAATTCAGGGACTATGTATAGTTTCCCATATACTGAACGTAGAACCGAAGACATTGTTGAACTGCCTCCCAGCTGTTATTGGCTATTTTAATTCTGACTTCAGCGGATTCTTATATATCCAGCATATCTAAATATATAAGCCTAGTGTATCGAACCGCGTATCTATTCTAATAGTTTTCATTTAAACATCGTATAGCATATATTAAATAACCAAATTTGAATGATTTTTCATTAGAAAACACTTTTCCGTTATTTAAGCGTCGGATGTTCTGAATTGAAACTAACGACAAAAACCATTAAAAGGAGCTTTACGTGTAATAGAAAATGTGATCCTGTCAGTTTCTTTGATGAACATATCGCAACATGCATACACAATGCTTATACTATATAGGCAATGTCCAATCCTTATGCATCTCTGTATGCACTGCGAAATTTGCCGAGAGAAAGCGATGATAATGTCATACTTCCACTGAGTGTTCTAAATACTGAATAGGGACCATATGTCGGCACTGAACGCGTGCTGTACTCAGAAACAAGCGTGGTCTCGTACGAAAGATCCACGTTACCCCCGAGCGACAGAGCGGCCAATACAGAGGGGTATGGTCTATGTCTGAAGAAGATGAAACGAAGGCTCATGAATAAATCGAGGAAAGTCGACGAAACGCTGAAGACCTGGATGGCACTCCCCGTGCTCTCTGGAAACGAGCGTTCAGTAGAGTGAGGGATGCAGGGATCGTAGATGAGAAGGAAATCCAAGAATAGGAGCACTAGCAATTTGACGTTATAGCTGCAGTCCATAACTAAGGTTCGCCTTAGACGCGGAAAAACATTGAAGTGGAAGTCCTAACTATATTCGATGCATGCAGCTATACTTGAAAAGCAAGCTTAGAAAAGGAACTACTTTTCTAAGGTAAACAACAAGCACAGAAGTATGTAGACTGACTTGAATAATTGAAACAGGTCCTTTTCTGACAGCGTAACGTAATTAGCCTTACTCTTCTCTTTCGAATCCGGAAAAATTAATTGCTCAAAACCAAGACGTGCTGTCTTTTAGATGTATGTTCGTATAAGGCAGGAAAAAATCCTCAACAAAAAGCAATTTAAGGATGATCTAACGTTGTTATATGTGTACAATGGATAAGAAGGACGCGTATAAAGCGCAAGTTCAATTGTTAATATTTTTGCTTAATGAAACAGGACATTTAGATCACAGTAAATAAAGGAACAACGATCTCTCTACCAACGATCAGATAAAGACGTTCATTTTTCAACTATGTGTTTCATGTAGCTCTCCGCTAGCTGGCATTATCTCACTTCAAAGTGGTAGTCTATATATTTAATATAAAAGTTAAGGGGCCGTAGAACAAACTTCAACTTACGGGTTTTACTTAATGAAACTTTCCTTAATGAAGAAAAACGTCGATCTCTCTTTTCTAGAGTCTGTTACATGAACCAGAGCCAATAAGGCAATAAAAGTCCAACGTTACTGTCCATGAACTGGTAGCCAATCTAAACACTAACTTGGGCTATCGGAAAAAAAACCGTGTTGCCAACAACTAGTCTTAGTGTAAGTTAAAATAATTTTATTGAGGCGAGGCAAATAGGTAACTAAAAAAGACAAAGCTGTCATGTGAACGATCCTATTATTTAATTAAGTTGGAGTCGTTATCTTATCTTCGATGGACACCTCATTTTATAAGCGAGCTTGTCGCACGTTCAGTTTGGGCTATCTTCTTCTTTCACTCATATATACATATATATATTTGTCTTGTTTTCATCTCGTTGCCGATCACCGATGCTATTACCATCATCCTATCCCATCAACCACTGCACGAAGCCTAGAAAGCCTCAAGAGGCTTTAGGACGCCCAACCCGGAAGATGGCCGTTTTTCGTATCCTGACTTCCTGACTTCCCATCTCTCCACTCATCCGCCTTTAAAGAGAAAAACAGAAACTTCAATATTTCATTCTACAAGACTTCTTCATACTGTTGACACTACACGTTTCATAAACGTTTCACGTACCGTTTCATTGGGTTTCGCTGAAAAATGAAGCTTTTTTCTAGTCCTATTGCGTCACAAAAACTAATTTTTTTCGTCATTAGTATGAATTGATCTAATCGCTGAGAAAAATAGGATAAAGAACAAGAAATGAACCTAACCGATCTGTTACTGTTTTTGTTAGCGTTAGATTTACGCTAGATTTATTTTGGCTATTGCGACCAGTCTAATAAGAAGGCAAATTTATAAAAGCTTTTCACTTAATCTGCCTTTAACTCTTTGGGCATAAGTACTTAATAAATTACCTTTACACTTTAGGCAACACAAGTGATCACGCTGGCATATGTCCCTACATTATATGAACTGAAATGTTTAAGAGTGTGCTTCCACTTTTGACGAAAAGGTAGCTCGTATTGTTTGCTACATTTAGCAGTTTACAGAACCGACCGTAAGAATGCCTTTTAACTCATGAAAGACATTATATATATATATAAGTTGTCTCACAGATTGGTAATAAGATGCTCAAACATAAAACACAGAAAAGCTTATCATAACCGCATATCGTTCGGCAATGCCTAGACGTCCCTCTGGTTTTGGTTGACAACCTTATAATTGAAGTTGTTTCCAGCAACAGATTCCTATGCCTATAATTTGGCTATATCTCCTTGTGAACACTTCGTTCATGACCGTCTGCTAGACCACTATGATCCATAGCGGATATCTTTGGCACTGCTTTACTATGCGTTCACGGCATATTGACTAGAACGGGCTTGACTCATAAGAAGAACGATAAGTATAACCTCTACCAACAAAAATGGTACACTAGTATAAGACCGTCAGTACAGAGAGACAAGGAGAGACACAGAGAAAGACCAAAGAATTGTTGACGTTTTTGTTAGGCCTTCAATGCTGTAGCCATTGCTACTGTAGTGTCCTCTTTAGCTGCTGTCGGTTTCGCACGCACTATCCCCCTCGCAAGTTTTTCCTCAGCAGCATCGCCGCTACCGCCAAAGCTCCCGTCGTCTGTGTGAGACCCTGGGGACGCTCGTCATGGCGCCGTCCCCTGTCGAGGGAATCCGACGTTATCTTCGTCCTCGCCACTCCCCATCTCTTTCTTGCTCGAATAAGGAAGAGGGAAGATCATGGAGAAAAAGGTCCTCATAGTGACAGGCTATGTGTTAGAGCTAAGTTGACTATTCAGAACTATATATATATATATA